>NC_132902.1:13480575-13780575 GCF_030463535.1 Salminus brasiliensis | reverse complement strand
CCACGCTTCTTATTTTTTTCTCAGCTTATATAATATGCTATAATGAGATGATCTCATGCAACATGAGATGATGGTCATGGAAACACTCAATAAAATGCACCCGTGTTCGTTGTCCAACATACGTCGGTCCATACCATAACCCCACTGCCACCATGGGCCACCATGAGAAGAACACCTTTACAACGTGCCATATGTCATCGAATGTGAGCAACTGCCCACTCAAGTCGATTGGGATGACGAACAGCAGTCAGGTGGGGACCCCCATGAGGACGACGAGCATGTGGATGAGCTTCCCTGACAGATTGTGCAGAAGTTTTTGGTTATGCGAACCGATAGTTGCAGCAGCTGTCCGAGTGGCTGGTCTCAGACGATCTTGGAGGTGAAGAAGCTGGCAACAGCTCTGGTGGACATTCCTAAGACACTCTCCCTCAAAACTCACAGCAAATTCTGTGGCACTTTGCTCTGTGGCCACAGAGCAAAGTGCCACACCTGCCACACATGCCACACCTGTGAGGTGGATGGATTATCTCGGCAAAGGAGAAGCTTCACTAACGCAGATTTAGACAATATTGTGAGCAATATTTGAGAGAAAAGGGTCTTTTGTGTCCTTGAGTTAGATCCTTGAGTTCAGCTCAAGAAAAATGGGAGCAAAAACAAAATTGTTGGATTTATATTTTTGTAGAGGTTCCTTGTGACAGTAGTCATTACTGCTTCACACATTTTACACACAGCAGGAGTGAGAATAGTCATTTTTGTAAGCTAGCGGTTAAGTATAGTTATTGAGGTCATTCTCCCACCTCGTGGAAAAACAGCTACTCTAATGTTTGGCCAGGCTTGTACTGCTTACATTCCATTGGGAATCCAATAAAGTCACGACAGATCTTATCTCGATCATGATAGAAACATGTGCATCCCCACGGTACAACGTGTTGCACTATAAAAGTAAACAGTGTGGTGTGTGTACCTGACGTGATATAAGCAGCATGGTGAACAGAAACAGAGTGATGTAGATGCAGCTCATGGTCAGAGGATGTTTCATCAGCCCACTCTTCATAAGCAAAACCTTCGTAGGGCAACAACTACAACACAGATACATGCACACAGTCATCAGTACTGCAACTACAAACATGCATAAAGTAAAGTCAGGTATGGGAGAGTACTAGCCGCTAGCCACAGTGTGTGTCTGTGTCTTTACCTGCTGTTGTTAGACAGCAAACAGCTGTAGGTGATGAACAGATAATTCTGGGTATAGCAGATGATGATGTAATAAATTGCACAGGCTATGAAGAGGAAGGCCACCTTCCATTCAAAACTCACTCTCAGAAATACCCCACACACTAGTAATGCCAGGATGCAGCTGTACACTGAATACTAGAAGAAAAAACATACAATTAAGAAAATTATTTATTGATGCTTGTCAAACTAAACAGAAATCTGGTGTTTATCTTGTCTCAAACCAGTGCAGTTACATAGACATAGGCTGGGACTGAAATGGATACCTACTCCCTCATTAGTATTGTGTAATTTAGTGCAAACTGTTTAATATACTGAATTGTCATACAAACACAAAATCAACTGAAGGAGGTCTGTGCACATGTGCACCTGCTGGAGTGAGTCTGTGCGCCATTATTTGTTGAACATTGTTAGTCCCATTTTACTGTATGTATCTCACGAACATGAGGAATGGGTAATGGGGAGGAATATGGTCCTGAGCAGAAATCGGGGCTCCCACCCTGGCACATCCTGGGCCCGAACTCTTTAGCGATTTCAGGTGCAAAGCAAGAGAATGTTGGGAGTTCTTTCTAAGGGGAGGGGGCTTTAAAGGGCCAGCTAAACCCTAGCCCACTACAGACCTACCTCTTTGTTTTTCCTCATAAAAAAAAAAAAAATAATAATAATCACAAACTAACTTTCTAAAGTTACTTTCCATGTAGATTCCCACCTGTCTAAAAATAAATACAATATAAAAATTAAAAAACATATTTATTGCAGTGCGATGGGCAGCATTAAGCTTCTAGTCTGATGTTTGGTTAAGATACTTAAACTTGCTCTTAAAAGCTTTCTACAAGTCAATTTTACGATTCAGACGCTAAGAGAGAAATGGTCGGCATACACAATAGGGATGCACCGATCCCGATACTAAAATTACTAAAATTAGCTGGATCAGGTATCGGAAAATTAAACTGATCCAAGGGGCTGATTCACTTGTAGGGAACCCGATTTTCATACCGCCGGTTTTCTAGACTTAACTCAGGATCAGAGTAACATACAGATGTAATACACACATAGCAAACAGCAAGTGTTGTGCCCTTGACCTGTTAGGAGAACGGTGCTAGCTTCTCTTTAATCTCAGACTTTGAATTTCAGAACAAAAGTTCTGAGCCCAGACAACACTGTGCCAAGGTCCAGCACAATGATTATATTAATATTGACGAATAAATGTATATCTGTGTTCATTTGTTATAGTTTGTTTTACAAAGTTAGTAAAGTAATGTTTAAGTCTATCCTGATGCTTTAAGTCTCTCCCACAAGGTGAGATATATGATTTATTACTTCAATAATCAGATCGGTATCAGCCGAGTTCATGTATCAGTATTTGTATCGGAACAGAAAGAGATGGATCGGAGCATCCCTACTACACAACAGTGTCAGTAAACGCAAATATGGATCCATTTTGGTCACAGCAAAACACCTAAACAAAGTGGCTTGATCTGTGTACATGGTGCGTGTGATTGTGTTGTCTGTGTCCATGAACGCACAGTCTACTTACAGGCAAGTAGCAAAGGTCTTCACCGGTTCCGCTTTCATTGGCGTTAATGCAGTGTAAAGGGTCTACATTGTTTGGCAGATTAAAACACTGTGAAACAGAGGGAAAAAAAAAAAGTTTTGATTGACTGAAAGAGGACCATGCGACAACCGGACTTTCCGGACCACTTTCCTGCCCACTACAAAACATGTAATTTACCAGGTTGAACAAGGCAATGATGACGATAACTGTCGTAGCAATGGTTGTTAGGGGGAGACGCACAAAAGGCCTCTTAACCACTGCCTCAGACACAGCTGTTAACCACTGGCAGGACTGCAACTTCTCTGGGAACATTTTCTAAAAGAAAAGAAAAAAGTAAATAAGGTTTTTACACATTTATAAATACAAATACAAAAAAAACATCATTTTAACCCCTATGAATGGAAAGACACTGGTCAGGCCATAGATTTACTGGAACCATGCATGTGTGTGGATGTGAGACAGAGAAAGACACACACACACACACACACACACACACACACACACACACACACACACACACACACACACACACACACACACACACACACACACACACACACACACACACACAGGCAAATGTCAGTCTGTTTTTAGTGGTCACAGACATTCCAGACTGCCTCCAGCCAATCAGACAAATGTACTATCACATGACATTCTCCACATAATGTACAGTCTGGTACAATATGTGCCAGCAACTATGAGACTTCAAGTGTGGACTGCACATATACACACACACTATGATCATTATGTGTACACCATCATTATGTTTGTATACAATGCTTTATGTATGTATTGCTGTGATTCATGTGTTTATACATCACTCACCTTTATCTCAGTAAACAAACAGGGGGGAAAGGCTCTTTCCCATTTTTAAGCAGAAGCTGACAAATTATGTGTCTAATAAAAATAAATGTTTATCCTCATGGGGACCTATACTCAAAAATGCCCTGAAACCTGCAGGATTTTTACTATTTGCTCCACACAGAGCACAAAAACAGGACAAACCCACAAATCCACCAGACATCAAAACTCATAATGAGCGTGTATAAAAACGGCAAGCACCAGCGGCAGCAGTCTAACCTGAATACGATCCGCAAAACAGATGGCGAGGGTCAACAGCAGCACACACGCCAACACAGTAAATGTCACTCCCAGCTGCCTATGCCTGAAAAACATACAGAAATCAGTAAGAAACAGTATCTACGGACAGCCTGACTGTAGTGAACAACAATGCTGACATGGAAGGTTTTCATTTAAGTTCATTAAGTGCTTGTGTGTATGGTGGTGTTTGTGCATTTCTATCACTTACTTCATGGTGACAAGCATCTGAATGATGAAGATGCAAATGAAGATGAAGCTGGCACATCTGATATAGTACTTAAAACTGGGCATGTCTATGGTCCTGTACTGAGAGAGATATGCTAATTTTAATACTTGAGGCATTTTTCTGTTCTGCTCAATTGGACAGTTTCTTAATAGTTGTAGAGCGATGTATTGCAAAAATGCACTAAAATGGTCTTTCAAAAAGGTGAATTTTTAAATATCATATAAAATTACATTTTACTGATGTCTTAAAAAAATCTTGAAACTTTCAGATGAGCACAGTCATGATGACACCAAGTCTTACTTTTTATTTTACGCTGTAACGCCAAGTTTTACTGACCTAAAAAGCTACAATTTTAAAGATCATTTATTACAATGATGCCAAAAAGGAACAATGAATGGTAGCTAATACCTAATAGTAGTTACTTGGGGTGTAACTATATGTATTCTGTATACTCTAATGGTATGGGGGTCTCAGTTCGGTGCACATAGTCAAACAGTGAATACTCGCTATTAGGGTAAATGCGGCAATTTCACAAACATGGTCACCCTGAAATCTCAAGCCGTAAACCGGCGGATTAGCATGATATTGTAGAAACTTGTAGTGGTTTAAGAATATTGCCATGGTAACTGCAGTCTTAAAACCATGGTCCAAACTGTGGTGTGAACCGAACCGTCCCTTTTGTTGACTGTACACCCCTAGTAATTACTGAAAACTACAGCAGTTAAAAGGTATAAATCCCAGAAATTTAAGCCTAGCTTTTAACAGAGCTCAGTCAATTTTCCCTTTGTACTTTAGTAAGCCCGGGAACACATTTCAGCACTGTTTTCAGATGAGATGCTCACCTGCTTCTCCAGCTCTCGCTTAGTGAACCACCAAGACAGACCTGAGACTTCCTCTGATTTTACCCACTGCCTGCAGACAGGAAATAATAAATGTTTGAATGTTAATACATATATACGCTTATCTGAGATAAACATGTCTAATCAGCCTGATGACCAAGACTAGTTTTACCTTCTTTTCAAAAATACAGATTTAAAACTTGGCTGGCAAGTTCAGAGTAGGTGGAATTTCTTTTAGGATTGGAAAGAATTTCAGGCCAGAATCATGCTCGTATATTTAGCATGGCACATAATTCACTTTTGAGAGAGACAGAAAAACTCACTTGCTGGAGCTCAGCTCATCTATGGTAGTGATCATCTCATTGTGCAGTTCCTCATCAAATTTGCTTTTCTGGGACTTATTCCTGCGGGAATCATTGGTGGAGTTAGATACACACCCATTCAAGTACAGAGAGAGCGAGAGAGAGGGAGTTTGCGCCATCCAGTGAGGCAAGGAAAGTGACTGAATGGGTGAGAGAGAAAGAGAGAGCGAAGAAGAGATACAGAGAGAAAAAGACACACAGATGGTGTGTGTGAGATAGAGAAATCTGTGTATAGGGTCGTAAGTAGTAGGACAGGGCAGGGGTCGCAGCCATTATCATGCTGGTTATGGATATCTTTGGGCCAAAGAGCTAGTGTAAATAGGGAGTACAGTAAGTGTGTGTATGTGGGAGTGGCATGCAGGATGCCATGTGTTAGTTTAAACCCCTGGGAGAAACAGCAATGTGTGGGGATACAGCCTGGGAAGGAAAAGAGCCATTTCCTCACACACAGACACACACAGACACACAGACACACACTTTCTCCTGTATTAAAGCCTTAACCTGCACCATGCAGTGCTCTGGGGGTGCTGGGGGGTGAGGGGGGGGGGGCACACTCTCCAGTGTGGGAGTGGCTGTTAGGGGTCATGCTGTGGGCCAGCAGCAGACGCTTGGTGAGAGATTGGACTGTTAGTGGTGAAACTATAGCCTGGAAGAACCGGCCGAACCAATGTGGCTCCACACTCACTTATTGGTGCTGAATGGAGGAGCGGGCAATGAGAAGGGCTCCTCAAGAGATTCATCAAAACTGCCAGGGACCAAAAGTCAGAGAGAGACCTTTAACTTTTTGACTTCAACTTAAGAGAGTGAAAGAGAGGAAGAGGGAGGGAGGGAGGGAGGGAGGGGGGCAGACAGAGAGAGAAAAATACAGTGAGGGAAAGATGAAAGTGAGACAGTGAGCTAGCACGAGATAGCAAGAGAGAGAGAGAGAGAGAGAGAGAGAGAGACAGCAAGAGACTCCGGTATTGACAGAGGAGAGAGAAATACAGTGAGAAAAACTGAGAAAGTGAGATAGCAAAAGAGAGAAAGTGAGATAGCAAAGGAGAGAACGAGATGGAGAGAGAGAGAAAGAGAGAGAGAGAGAGAGAGAGAGAGAGAGAGGGAGAGAGAAAGAGAGAGAAAGCGAGAGAGAAACAGAGAAAATAAGAGAGCAAGAAAGTAATACATAGAGAGACAGCTAGAGAAAGCCAGATTAGCATGCGCGAGAGAGAGACGGTAAACAAGAAATAGACAGAGAGCAAGATAGCTAGCAAGTGAGCCATGGGAGAGCGACAGGTAGCAAGAGAGATGACAAGTCAAAGGTTCAGGGTGTACTTTTTGTGTCCCACACACTCACACACACACTCACACACACACTCACACACACACTCACACACACACTCACACACACACTCACACACACACTCACACACACACTCACACACACACTCACACACACACTCACACACACACTCACACACACACTCACCTTTCTGTAATTTTAGGTGCTGATCTCAGGGGTATTTCCTTTTAAAAAATATATTCAACACAATATAAATACACAACACCATAATACTTGTCATTACTGCACTGTAACAATTATCTTACACTACTACCTGGCAAAGTTTTTGTATATAATTTTCAGAAAATATCATTTTCTTCAGCTAAAACCCATCTGATAGAAAACTACAGAGCTTTAAAATGAGCTGTTTTTAACGGAAACAGTTCGCTTAAGATGAGCATCTAAAAGTAGGCTATTGAAACATTCCACAAAACCACAGGAAGGCCTCTACAGCGTGGTATCACACAGTGTGCGTGCGCTATTTCAGGCTAGATTTGTTACATGGATTCATTCTTTTTTGCCTCCAAAACCTGATTTAGAATTTTCGTCTGATATCAGCCGATAAAACCAACTGATCCGTGATGTATCATTTCTAGTTTTCATATGCTTGTGCATGTGTGTACATGTCAGAGGATGTGTTCACCTTGCCCCGGTTCTTGCCGTTGCCCATGGCGTCATTGATGAAGCCCTCTCTGCTCTGCAGGTGGGCGAACGGCTTAACTGCACCCCAGGACTCCAGATAACGTGTCATTCTCACGGACGCCCTCATCTTCAGACCATCGCTCACACGCTGTTTAGGAACACTGCGGCTGCTTTGCGATGGGTCCTTGGACTACGTAGACACACATGCACACAAGACTTTTAGACTGATGATCAAATCTCCAAGAAATGGACTCCATAAGATGGTTAGCATTGACGATACACACATATGCTCAGATATGAGCCAAAACATTGTGGCCTGTCTATATGCTGTTGGTTGTCCCCGTTCCGCAAAAACACCCAACTCTACAAGACCTCTGAAAGTGCCATGTGCTATCTGGCAACAACAGGTTTCAGCAGATCAAATAAGTCTTGTAAATTCCAGCACATCCCACAGGTAAATGCCACATGTACCCATCAGACAAGGCCACCTTAGTCTACTTCAGTTTCAGTTCAGATGCTTGCATGTAAATTGCAGTCATTTCTGACGGTGGACAGGGGTTAGCATGGGTTACCATAATCATCATTAAACGCTTCCGTGGCTAGTGCACAGTAGCTGTTCTGTCAGTTTAGCCCAGACAGAACTGCCTTTATCATCTTCATAGGTCAATGAGTCTTGGCTGCCAAGCACCCTGTTGCTGGGTCATGATTTGTTACTCCTTGGACCACTGTCTGAAGGTCCTCCCCACTGCTAACAAGAAGCACCTTACCAGCCTTCCTGTTTGGAAGATGCTCTGATCTCAGTGCCATAACGCTTTGGCTCAGGTCTGCCCATTTCTCCCAAATTCAACACGTCGACCACAAGAATTGACTGTTTAGTTACTGTCTAACATATGCCCCAGACCTTGACATGCACCACTGTTACAATATAATTAAAATGTTACTCACTTCATCTATGAGTGGTTATGTTTTGGCTCACCAGTATTTATACATAAAGACATAACTGAGGGCACTGACCCGTGGGTCTATGACCAGGTACGTCTTGATGTTGAGCTCTTTCAGGTAGGTGTCTCTTAGATGGCCATCCCCTTCCTCCACTTCATAGGCCTTATTCAAGTGCTTCAAAGTGGCTTCGGTAATATGAACCCGGCTTTATCCGATCAGATCAGACCAGACCAGACCAAGTCAAGTGAAAAGTAGGAAAAGGGGGAGGAAAAAAAACAAAACAAAACAAAACAGAACTTACATTTTCACAGCATTTGCAATATTTGAATCCGAGCAATCAGCAATCATAAAAGAGAAATTGCACTCTCTAAGTCTCAAACCTTCAGAAACCTTATTTTCTGTAACCTGTAACCTTCATCAACACTGAGTAAAATAGCAGCTGGACAGCATGGCCAATAACTCAAACCCCTTCCATACGGAAAATTAAAATAAAGGCACATTTACGCTGAATGTTAAATACGGATACAGATATGGACGGAACCTTTTGTCCGTACTCTGCGTTTTGTTCGTATTTGTGCACATTCTCTGAAAGCTTATGAGCACATCACAACTCCCTCCACCGCTGCAGTGTTTGTTGTTGTGGTCAGAAACCTTTTACTTCAAACTGCCCTCTAGTGCAGGAGAGGTGGGCCGAATTATTTATGGCATAAATTTAGCATTTTCCTGCTAAAACACACCTGATTCAATTCACCTGTTTATTGCCAGGTTTATTAGGTCTGTTGGAGCAGTGCAATCAGCAAACTGTGCTGGACCCATTACTTAACCCTGCTCGAGTGGATGTATTGCATCCATGCCGACATTTCAAGGTTTCTTCCTCTCGATCCAAGGGAGCTTTTTCTTGTTTAAAAGAGGCTCGGACCCGGATCTGCTTTGTGACATTTGTTGTAAAAAGCGCCATATAAATAAAATTTAATTGAAATGAAAAGTATGTGGACAGGGAAGCTTACAACATCTGAAACTGACATTCATTTTCGTATGTAAAAGGAGTATAAATAAATAAATTTTTAATTTCCTTTTAAATACAAACAGCTTCGAAATTTGCAAGTATAAAGTTGATGTAATCCAACTGAGCACACATTTCAATGCTCTGCACACTCTCTATGCCATCCTACTGACTAAAACTGACAGTTTTGATCTAACTGCTTTTAGAGCTGCGGCTTTTAACACAAGCTCAGTTTCAAACTTCAAACTTTAGAATGTTGACCGTTACTTAGACATACCCTGGCAGCCCTCCGGACTCCATGTGATTGGCTAAGGTGACGTCATGCGACCACACATCAAACTGCCATTTGCGTAGGCCAATCACACCGCAGAGCACATTTCCAGAGTGCACCCCGACTCGCATATTAATGTCCACACCAGTTGCCTCACGAACAAGCCTGAAAGGGATCAAATTAATATGAAATTAATATTTTACTTTATTTTAACATTCATTAAACATGCATGAATGCCAGTGTATATCTGTATATTTACATATACTTACTTAATAGCTTCACACATGTCTAAGCCCATTTTGACGCAGTTCTTGGCGTGTCTAGGTAAGGAAACGGGTAGGCCAGACACACAGTAATAACAATCCCCCAGGATCTTTATCCTCATACACTCGTTCTCCTATAGGGACACGCATTCACAAACAGAGACACAAACAGTAGAAGCCTCTGCGTAAAGTGAGCGATGTGAAACGTCTTGCTTTTCATTTCAAGACCATGTAGGCCACCACTCCGCAAGTGGTGACGAATCTAGAGAAGAGAAATCATGCCATGCAGCCCAACAGAGTAAAATAACAAAGAATAACAACAAAAACAAAAAGCCTTACGAATCTACAATCGATGGAAATACTACCCTGTTATCCACGTTGCTCTACATACACATTTTCTGGTAAATCTGTAGGATTAAGGTGTTTAGCCAATCACAAACCAGAACAATCCTGAGGGTAATTCGTGGTCTTTTATGAATGAGCTTTTTAACATGCAAAGCAAAGTCACAGATTTGACCATTTCTCTGTTTTGAGTCTGTAGAATGTTGACAATAAGAGATCACTTCTGATACATATTACATAATACTGATACAAGTATTAATCACAATAAGCGACGCCCACCTTTAAGAGTTTCTTCCACTTTTTATCTAAAGGTTTATGGTCTTATCGTATCCAAAGTAAACGTTGTCTGAAGTAGACTGCTGCTGTGGAAATTAATCATAAAGTAGCTGGCTATGCTAACCCAACATTCCAACAGGCTATTTAGAACTAGTTTTTCAGCACAACACAAAAAGATGAGTGCTGTGGGGCACCATATAACTTATATCCATGACCTTCCAAAGAGGACATGCGTCTATGGTTGAAGGGGCTAAATTGAAAACAGCCACCCAAACGTCCATACGTCTGTTCTTACCATTTTTGGGACGCTTGGGTTCATTTTATTAATTTTTTTTACATTTAGCACCTTCAACTGAAGATGCAGGTCCTCTTCATTGAAAAATATATGGTGCCCCACAACATTCCGATCTTTTTGTGTTGTGTTCATAACTCTTCCAATTACTGATTATTAATTAACTGAGTATAATATCCAAAAAACTGAATGTTTTTAATCGCTGTGGCTGTGATCTAGATCAACGGATCCGCTGTCATACTGCACATTCTAACACAAAGTAAACAAAGACGGCCCCTCCATTGTTGTAAAAAAAAAAAAAAAGAATAAATAAATTCTAATTAAATAAAAATGTAAGGTGAATACGGTAATGACCAAAGTGTGCAAGTTGTTGTTATCACACTGCCACATTGCTTATGCCACACAGAGGTATTACGTGTGAAACAGGCCTTAGATTAGAGAGTTTATGTAGCAATGCTGGAACAATGAATCACTAATTATAAAGTACTTAAAAGGGCAGTAATTAGGCCGGTCGCGATTATTACATTATCAACTTAGCGAGCAGAATTTGGACGACATTTCTGCTGACCTCGACATTGCTCATTGTGTTTGTGTGTAGTGTAGCAGAGACATCAGCTTTTAATCAGGCACGCTGATCTGTTTTCTCGTTGCTGACTGTCAGAGAGGGCGAGTCTGTGAGTGACTTCTATCGTGTAGGAAAAGGGATGAAGCCGTGTTCCACAGCTCCGGTATGGGAACAAGATGAATGGGAGAGGAGAAGTTCATTGCTCTTTAAAAAGCTGTAATTGTATTATTCTGATATTATATTACCATTATATCAGTGGCACAAAACGGTCTTAAAATGAAAATATTAGCAGTTATTGCAATTATTTTTTGGGACAATACATCTACCAAAAAATAAAAAAAAAATCACAACAGGTCCAGTAATAATTAGATCAAAGTCTAGGTTAATTAACTAATCCTCAAAATAATTATTACACATTTACACAGTGCAAGACAAAAATTGCTTACTTTGGCAATTTGGTCAAACTTTCCAAAGAGCTCGTTCAGCATTATCACCAACTCTTTTGGAGAACAGTCGCTGGCTAAACGAGTGAAACCAACAATGTCTGCATACAGGATACTGAAAAAGAGACAAAAGAGAATACAGAGAATGAACGGCACACTTTAGGTAAATGATTTACCGTAATTTATTTAATTATACTGCTATAAAATTAGACTTTTTTCAATGAAGCCATATATTTAAAACTCATTCTTCAGTTCTATGCAGTTCAGCCAGAGAGAGAAAATGCTTGCCAGGCACCAACACCTCAAAGGTTTTGGACTATTATCTATGACAGGTTCCCAGATTACTGCAGAAAGGAACTTGAGCCAATGTCAGCTCCTCCAACTAGGCCAAAAACACTCCAAAGAAAACTCGCAGAGGAGAAAAACATCTGAAACTGTTCCGAAATGATTTATATAATCCTTCACACTGACAGTGGAAGCGAATCATGGTCCGTCACAGAGATCACTGTGCCTCGTGACAGCCTTTGGCTTAAAGCCTGGTCAGAAAGGAACTTTTTCCTCATCTGAAGATTCCCAGTATAAACCACCCATTACAAAAAGTATGACATTCTCAATACCCCTCTACATCCTTCACATTTCCAGAACTATCTGCAACTGCATTCTCTGGTCAGCTCATTTGCTGGAGTTAAGTCAAAAATTGACACGTGAATTCCTGGCCTGACAATGATTGAAGTCCATGCATGAAATCAACAGTTAGCTACTCAAGTGCAATTTTGTTTTTGTTTATGAAATTATGGTTCAGATAGTTTAAGTCAATTTTCAGCTTAGGAAGCAAGCGCAGGAAGACGACAGGAGGAATCACAGACGTTTATGAAAGTAGTTTTCATTGAACAACGCAGATCTTTTAAAAGCAGCAGCACATCTAACCATGACCTGTAGGTTAATAATGCAGAAGGCTTTGAAAACACTAGATAGAGACTAGATAGATAGGGACATCACAAGGGCTTGAAAAATGCTCATTTTGTCCGTTTTTAGTTTACTTTACTGTTTGAACCCTGTGGCTGCTTCTGCACACTGTGTGAATAATTCTGGATGAATAGACCAATAGAAATGCTCTAAATGACTTAGGGCTAGAATAAACTCTTATTTTACATTGACTTTCGTTCAAAGTTAAGAACTTTTGCCTTCTCCTGTCACCATTTTGGAGAGACAGGTTTTTAACTGGACAGCAACGGTATGTTTAACTGCACTGCCCAATCATTACAGCTTATTTAAAGTCAGGTCAAAAATCATCAGCTGCTCTTTGTAAGGCCCAGCTTGTGCAAACAGACCGTTGATTGATTTTGTCACGAATAATTCAGATTAATTCACTTTAAGACCATAATTATTGCATAATTATTATGATGATGTTGAAACATGTTGATCATTTATTCATGTGAATCAATAACCAACAAAAAATGTTCCAGATCTTCTATATACAAAACTATATTCTACTCCGTATGTGAGGTGCCAAAACAATAAAATACACAAATGAAGCTTAAAACAGACGATTTATCGATTTAATCTACACAATCTTACAATCTATGATTTACATAACTGCAGGACAGTAAAAAAGGCAAAGGCAACCTTTTGCACTTTTAAACGCAGTGGGGAAAAAAAAAAACCTTCACAGGAAGACTGTAGAGACAAACCATGGTTTCCATAACAGACAGCTGACATATATACCTCTTATACTGAAAAGGGTCCATTTCCCCTCAGAATGTCAGTAGACCGGTCACGCAAGCATGGCAGGGATACGATTTTACGAGGAGAAAGGAGCAAGAAGTAAGGAGGTGTAAAATAACATGTTTCGTTTCATGGTTTGTGGAAAGAAGTGTTTGACTTAGAGTCGGCAGAAATATGAGCTTCATAAAGGCAGTGTTTGTGAAAAGGCTTTCAGACGCGTCCTCACTTCAGGCTTTAGGAGCCTCTCACCTCGTAAGATAGTTCCTGCCTGTGCAGATGGGTAGGTACACACCCACACACACACACCACACCACACATCCAAACCTCTGAAATAAACTTGCTAAACCATCTGTTCACAAGTTGAGAGCGCACACACACATTCCCACAAAATTCATGTCAGCATTGAAAAAACGAACAGCTTTAAGGCAGTGTCTTCAGAGGTCAGTGCCTTAGACTGTTAAATGCCCCCCCCCTCAATATGCATACACAGGTGCTATGAACCATGGCTATGCACAGTGGGGTCCACTACTGAAAATTGTTTGCATTCTTTTCATTACAAATGTTACACGTTTAATATATTAGCATATTAAATGTGTAGAGTCTTTAAAATGTGAACATGAATTTTAGAGTAAAATAGTTGCCCCTCTTATTAAAACCCACTTAGTAGTGCTGAAATATTCAAATGTGCTTTAACTTGCCAAGGCCTCTTAACTTTTAGCTAAGTTAGTGACCATGACTAACATGGCTACAGCTGATCTGAGAAGGATGATTGTAGATTCATTATGAGGAGTAATCACTTTGCTGGAAGAAGACTGAAGGTGGACGGTCAGGAACAACTCAAGAACCACCAAGCCACAGATCTCATGAACTGGAAAATGCTGGAACTTTGCAAATCTGAAATATGGTTAAACACTCCTCAAAAACAGCCAAAATGCATTAAACAGACGTCTGGGAAGTCTGGGTGTGGTCTTAATACTCTAATAAATGTGTGTGACTGGCAAACAAGATTTGCTTACTTTTCCATGACAATGTATACAGCCCTAAGACTTTTTTTAGCTGTTCACTTTGAATCGTGGTTGTTTCACAAATCTTTATGCTTTAGGTTTTGATATCTGTAACTGAGTGAGCAGTCCATATACAGAGACAAGCTGCCCTGTGCCCTGACATCCCTTACGTCCAGCACCCATCGCAAAATTTTGCCAAGGCAGATAACTGGAGCGCACCACATGGGAGGGACGACGGACAGATGTCAAAATATCAGATCTCAACGTTAGCTTGTCAGGTTTAGCTTTGGCTCGCCAGGTTGCTTCGATTCAAAGAGAGGACGGAGCCATGTTAACCTTGTGATTGGTCAGGGGTATGTGGACACACACCTGACCCACTTTTAGGGCTGCCCATTCTGCATAGAGAGGAGAGCAATACTGGTGAATTACAGGAGACATTTATTGGGGTTTGGGAAAATACACATAAGACATACCTAGTACATTTACACTGGGGGCCTTGAGGAGCTGAGTAACTTAATTAGACAGAAAATTCAGATTTAGGTTCCCAGGGGCTTTAAACCTTAAAAGTACTATGCTCAGAAATATGCATAAAAGCACATTTAACTCAACTATGCCAAAAAAAAGTGGAAGAAAAGTGTCTGTCAAGGTGCAATTTATTTAGGGGCATTTCGACAAATATATAGCGAGGTGTATGTATATTTTTGACCCTGTGTACAAACTTTACATTTTGTCCTATTAAAGATGTATGTTGTACACTCATTCTGCCCCCAGAAAAGAGAAACAGTTCTTAGAAGACTCAGTAACAGTAATATTAATATTGCCATGACATTCATGCCCATGATGAGTATGTAAACCTCTGACCACAGCTGTGTGTATCTAAAATTGGACACAAAACACTTAACATGGCTTTAACCTCCTCTGATAAAGCACAATTAATGTAGAGGGAATCATCAATGAAGCTGCTTGTGGAAATGCTCTTTGTGGCCCTGGGGTTGCTACAGGGCAAATTCCAGAAAGAAACTTGACTGATTCACTAAAAATGTATAAGTAAGGTAGTCTCTCTTAATCGCATGGGCTTTACTCTTGTTCTGGTCATGCATCTCACACATGTGACAGTGAAAGTTTATGTGTCCTGCCCACCAGAGATTTACAGCTGAAAGTGAGCTCTGTGTCTAAATATAAAAACTTGCTCGAGAACCGGATATCATAAGCATGGGACAGAAGGGAGTGAGTAGATATGAAACACCCCTGGGGTCAGTGGTTTGGAAATGGAATTAATTAAATCACTGTCCACTAATGAGGGTCATGAAGAGCACTTCATGAACAGAGACAGTGGACCAGTCAAACAGAATTGAGGATATGATCAGGAAGAGTCGCACACAAAAACACACAGCTTTCATTTCCTTAAACAAAACAACCTACTCAGCTTCCCCTCGCAGGGCCTGACAGAGTCATAAACACAAAATGAAGCCTATGTGTATAGATAAACCAAGATAATGAGTTACGTGTCTCGTGGCACACAGGGTGTATGTGGGTTTGTATGTGTGTACATGTTTACCTGACGTTCTCGTGCCTCTTGACGTAGAGACTGTGGAAGTTATTGTCTTTAACCAGCCACTGCTGTGCCTCTTTATCTTTGTATTTGCAGCGCTCCATTATGGCCAACTTCATCTCCATAGAGATGTATACCGGCAGCACTGACTGCAGCAGATTTTCCTGATGAACACAAACACACACACACACCAACATTAGGCCAAGTCTATTAGGCACACAGACTGAATTAAAGGAGTAATAGTTGCTAGATGAGACAAGTAAAGCCTAAAACCAAGGGTTTAGGATAAGTTACACCTGCTTTATTGCATTATTCCAGCATTAGCCTCTGTAATTAAATAGGCCGGGTTGCCCGCCCAGCCGAACCCATGTGCTTGGAAGGGACATGCAAATTAAATCCACGGTCACACATGCACTTTTACGCAGGAATTTGAGGGCAATTACATTGGGAAGGGCTGGATGTAAGCTGGAGTTGAAATCTCAGTAAGCCTGACGCTGCAATATACCTGTTCATAAGACCTGCACTCTCACAAAGGTGCTACAAATGGCTCTGTTATATAAAAGGTACTGTTACAGTAAATTGTCTTTCCAATACAGAACAATGCATTTACAAGAAAGGACAAGAAATTGTAACTACAAGAGATATAAGACTTTGTAAACAGAGGGGGAAACGGGAGTTGTGCATAGTGCTAACTATTCAAAGAAATAATGTCAGAGGAAATATTTCAAAACTGTGAATTTTGCCACTTCCTACAATACACTAGATCAGGAGTCTTGAATTCCAGTGTTGGAGGACTGGTGTTCAACATAGTTTGGCTTTTTTTTAACTGCTCAAACACAGAACTGCTTTAATCACATCAGGTTCACTGCAAGGTTTAGGTGCATCAAAGTAGGAAAAACCCCTAATTGTGCTAGACCTGCCCTCTAGGATTGGAACACAAGATTCTGACCTTGGATTCGTGCCTCTTAGCGTGGAGGCCTAGAGGGAACACTGAACACTGTGGGGCTGTGGCTGTTTTGGTTTCAAACAGACGACCTCCGCCACAATATGCCAATATGTAATCCAAACTACAGCTACAACTGTGCACTTTGCAAGAAAAATGTAGATGTTTTTGGAAATGTTGACCGTACACAGGATCAACACTAGACAGCTTTCATCTTTTTCTTGGAAATGGCTCTGTTGCTGCCGGTACTGTTGTACTCTCTTACAGACTGCAAGCCATCCTTCGTACCAGTTAAATAGTGAATACAGTGCAGGACCACGTCACACAATGCTTTCTGTTTTATTCCATTTAGCAATACTCATCCCGAAAATTTAAACAACATTGGTTAAATTGTTGGTTAAACGTCACTAAATTAATGTTCCACTCTGATGTTGATTCTTAATCCTTTTTGCACCCTGAATTAACATTAAAACTGTTTAATAAACATAGTAACATCAATAAATTCATAAAGTCATGTTGTAAAAAGCCAACTGAAACCAAAACACACTGACCCCTTTTTTCCAACCATACACACTGAATTAAACAGTAATATTGAAAAGCAGCCTTTGATAGGAATTACAGAGGAACCTGCTGCGAGGTCAAAGTTAGAACATCATCAAAAATGCACAACAGAACCAACTAATTCTAATGAATGGCCCTTGCTGGCACTGAAAACAGACAAAATCTAATAACAGCCTTTAATACACCATTCAAAGAGAATGAGATGAGACTAAAGCTGGCATCACCGATTTGGTCTTATGACTCAATTATCTTTAATTTATTAGAATACATTTTCAGAGCAGGACAAAGCTTACAGCTACAGTGTAAATATATTCATCATTCTAAAGAAAAACTAGATTCACGTTTAATCAAAAAAAAATATATATATATATCATAGTTTGTGCCAAAGAAATCTCAATACACCCAAAGTGCAGCTGTGTAATTTTCAGATATTTAGGTACAAAGTATATAAATTAAATTAATTTAAACCCTGTGTGTTTTTTTAACGTTGTACTGTGTTCTTGCAGGAGGTCTTGCATGCTCTCATAACTATATTTTTCACTTATTAGGAGTTTCTTCTGTCTAGTTTGTGTGAGTGTATGGTATATGAATCAGTACCTGCTGTCTTTTCTCGATCTCCAGTTTCATTCTGATGCCAAGACAGCGAAGCGTGTCTTGGAAAGTCTGCCTGAGTGCTTTTTCCATCTGAACCTTATGGAATGCTCCGACTGCACCTCCACATACAAAGACTACAGCATTGGACAAGAGCTGGTAAGGGAGAGAGAGAGAGAGAGAGAGAGAGAGAGAGAGAGGGGAATATAATGTAGGAGGCAGAGAAAGACTTCTCGATAGAGTAGGTGCCAGTACAAATGCATTCAAATTGCTGGTTTGACTGGCCAGATCCTCAAACAACCACTACGGCCTCCTACTCCACACCCACACTTCAAAATAAACAGTATCTTAGCAAGTAAAGCATCTTAGATGTAAAATATTCACAGAATAGTCGTTATTAGATACAATTGTTCTATAGGGTTCCCTAAGCTATTTCTATATTTATTAAGTGACATTATTGCACTGATAGAAATGTTTACTTCAGCCAATCCTTAGTTGCTTAGCTGCAGATTTTAAATTATCCCACAATACCTGTCCTAAAGCAGTTGCAAGTAAATGATAACAGCCGATTACCTGACTTACGAGGTTAGGTCTGAGATGATGCTTGTCCAAGCTGATGTGCACTGACAGGACAATAATATGAGAGAGGGAGGAGAGGATGCTGAGGACGACCGCATAGCCCATCTGGAAGGGCAGCAATGTGAACACTGTGATGATGATGAAAAGGAAGAAAGGCACCTAAATGAGAGAGACAGACAGCAGCCTGGTGAGTTTCAGTTCCAGTCAATTTAATCATAGAAAGACCCCTGTATCAAAGTAGTGTGTGCACCCAGTACTACCCAAACAAGCTAAACTGGACCTTCATTCAGCACCAAGAATGAAGATTACTGAGGGAGGAATGAGGAGATTTGTAGCTAGATTCTTGTGTAGCTAGAGTGGCACTGGCACTGAAAACAGACAAAATCTAATAACAGCCTTTAATACACCATTCAAAGAGAATGAGATGAGACTAAAGCTGGCATCACTGATTTGGTCTTATGACTCAATTATCTTTAATTTATTAGAATACATTTTCAGAGCAGGACAAAGCTTACAGCTACAGTGTAAATATATTCATCATTCTAAAGAAAAACTAGATTCACGTTTAATCAAAAAAAATATATATATATATATATCATAGTTTGTGCCAAAGAAATCTCAATACACCCAAAGTGCAGCTGTGTAATTTTCAGATATTTAGGTACAAAGTATATAAATTAAATTAATTTAAACCCTGTGTGTTTTTTTAACGTTGTACTGTGTTCTTGCAGGAGGTCTTGCATGCTCTCATAACTATATTTTTCACTTATTAGGAGTTTCTTCTGTCTAGTTTGTGTGAGTGTATGGTATATGAATCAGTACCTGCTGTCTTTTCTCGATCTCCAGTTTCATTCTGATGCCAAGACAGCGAAGCGTGTCAAAATTTTTTTTGAGGACACCCTTCTAATGAATGCATTTAGCTACTATTGCACACAGATGTGCAAACACACACACACACACACACACACACACACACACACACACACACACACACACACACACACACACTCCTAAATTCAGCCATGTCACTCCACTGCTGCGTTCTCTCTTCACTGGCTTTCTGTAGCTGCTTCCCGTACCAGATTCTAAACCTTGACGCTGGCCTACAAAGCCCAGAAAGGACCAGCACGTCTGTACTTGATGGCAATGGTCAAAAGCAGATCCGCACTTGGAGCCCTTCGAGCTTTAAATACGGCTCGGCTCGACCAGACATCCCTCAAAATTCACGGAAGACAAGCGTCCAGGCTTTTTCTGTCCTGGCAAGTGGTGGAACGAGCTTCCCCTGAGTGTCCGAACGGCCGAGTCGCTCGCTGTCTTCAAACACAGACTGAAGACCCACCTCTTCCGAGAATACTTGGACGATAATCAGAGTGGTCACCTTATTGACTTGTGTTAATAGTGTCTAACCTTAGAGGTATCTTTGAATTTTTAGTCTATTTAAACTAGCTGAGGTTTTTCCTGGGTAAATAGCAAAGCTCTTTTGTAAGTCGCTCTGGATAAGAGCGTCTGCTAAATGCTATAAATGTAAATGTAAATGTAGAGTACTGCCGATAGAAAAAGACTCTTGAGAAGATAAACATGACATTATTGGCACCATGCCTAATTCCAGGCGTGGGCTGGAGGGGGTATAAAGCCCCCCAGCAATGACCTGTGGAGGAGTGGAACTGTGTTCTCTGGAATGATGGTGGTGCTTCATCCAATACATTTTGGATGAGTTTGGGGAGTTGGGGATGAGGTGGAGTGGTGATTATCCAACATCTCACCTCACTACCGCTCCAGTCACTGAATGCAATTGAATCCTTATTGCAACGCCCCAAAATCAAGTAGAAAGCCTTTCACTGGACAGTCCAGACAGATACTCCAACAAAAGCAAGACAAACTCTCTTTTTAATACACTTGATTTTAAAAGAAACAAATCAATTAATGTCTCAATACTTTTGTCTATATAGCATATCTGTACAGATTATCTGTACGTGCAACTTAGAAGTAAAGTAATGAGGTTTGAGAGTACAATTTCCAGGAAGCCATGAGTAAAGAAAATCCCATGTATATTTTTAGATTAGTAGTGAGTAATCACTAATGAATGACATTGGGTAACTACCCAAACACCACCTACTACCAGCTGATAAACCTTTAGGTACAATTTTGATTGTACTGTACATCAACATATTTGAACAATTTCCATAAACAGATGTCTGCATGTGTCTGACATATGTGACATGCAAAATCATCTGCTTGTGGCCCAATGAGAATGCATGCTAAATTTGTTAAAAATGAGACAAGCGAGAGAGAGAGAGAGAGAGAGAGAGAGAGAGAGAGAGAGAGATTTAGCATTACCTGGTCCCAGGGCTGAATGGAATTGGTACTGTAGATAAAGGTGAAACCCATAGTGAGATGTGTGGCCCAAACTACTAGCCCCAGCAGCGTGGTCCATCTTTGAGAAAATGCCTCTACACACACCAGCACAAACACAGCCAGAAACACACACAGTGCCCCGCTCACCACTCCCACAAATGCTGCGTGTTCTTGCGCACTCTGAAAAACACAAACGCAGAAAGTCTTATTAAATATTTGTAGAATCTGTAGCATAAACTAGTCAAATAAAGACAAATGAAGATTAAAAGTACCAAGACAGTCTTTAAACAGAGAAGTTCTAAACTATGACTTTTGTCTGCGATCACATGAATCACAATAAAATGTCTTTAAAAATACAGTGATGATATTTTTACCACATTGCCCACCCCTATTGTGATCTGCTTTCCTGGCAATCTTATAAACAGTCTGCTGTAAGTTTCCTTGGTCTTCCAGACCTGAACTTGATTTCCATCAGCAATTACATTTCAAAAGGAAAATGCTACCTGAAAATGCTTTGCTATGTTCTTATAGACTTCTCCTACTTGTGAATATCAATTATTGCCTTTTTGTAATTTATTCAAGAGCTAAAATCATCATGAGATGATCTACTCACTTCAGTATTCACAGTAACAGAAACTTTGATTAGGGATGACCAAAAAGTTGTGCATGCATATGTATAAATGTATGTAACATATGCAATGTACCGTATATAAGATGCCAAAATGTAGTTAAAAAAAATAAACTTTACAGATGACCTACATTAAGATGATTAACTACATCGTATTTAACTTTGATGCTATGCAATGATTTACAATGCATTTTTCTGTATTTTGGTGCATCTGACACGGTGCAGAGTAAGAGTGAAATGATGGGTATTTGGGTGAAGCAGGGAGCATATTTTTAGGAAGATGGAGTGTCTGTGTCCTCTCTCACACTGATGTAAACACACATGAAACTGGTCCAAAATGCAACTTCTTCCAAAATTATTATATTTTGCCTATATGCTGAATTGAAGTCCAGCGATCAACAACTAAATCTTTTTATTTTACAGGAAAAAAAAGAATTGAAAGCTGTGACAGACTTGCTTGAGAAGCAATTTCAGGAAAGCCCATAGCAGAGTTGGAGCAGAGTGCATACAGAATGTTTTGAGTGGTGAGCAGAAAATAGAAAAGCTGGAGTGGTGTGGGAGCACAGTGACCAAAAAAAGGTATTGTGTGGAAGAGTGGCCATTCATTTGCTCTGGTTCAGACCATGTTAAATTAATAAATAAATAAATAAAAAGTGTGTGTGTGTGTATCTACATACATACATACATACATACTATATACATACATACATACATTATATATATATATATATATATATATATATATATATATATATATATATATATATATATATATATATATATATATATATACATACAGTCATGCCCGAAAGTATTCATACCCCTGGCAAAGTTTGACTTAAATTTACTTTTAATTAACCAGAAGTTATATTTTTGCCTTGAAACGACACAGGCATCTCCCAGGAGATAACACGATGATGTACAAGAGGCATCATTGTGGGAAAAAGTATTTCTCAGCTTTTATACACATTTGAACAAAAAGTGGCATGTCCAAAATTATTCATACCCTTTGAAAACTGTCACAGTATATGGGAAAATCCAAAGTTCTATACCATTCCAAATAGTCCAAGCTGTTTTAAAGCATCCTAATTACCCTGATTCATTGGGAACAGCTGTTTTAATCAACTCAACAGGAGAAAAACAGCAGCTCTCTGCAGTTGGTTTGTGGACAGTCATGGCTAAGACAAAGGAGCTCACTAAGGACCTGCGGCTGTGCATTGTGGCCGCTCACAAGTCAGGAAAGGGCTATAAAGCCATATCAAAATGTTTTCAAGTTCCAGTGGCTACAGTGCAAAGTATTATTAAAAAATACAAGAAGTTCCGCACTGTGGAAAATCTCAGAAGATGTGGTCGGAAGCCAAAAGTGACACCTGTGCTGGCCAGGAGAATAGTGAGAGAGGTGAAGAAAAATCCAAGGATCACCACCAAGGCCATCCTGGTGAATCTGGACTCTAGTGGCGACATCTCAAGGCAGACAGTTCAACGGACACTGCACACTGCTGGGTTCCACGGACGCAGGCCAAGGAGGACACCACTTCTCCAGAAAAGGCACACAAAAGCCCGCTTGACCTTTGCAAATGCTCATCTGGACAAAGAAGAAGACTTCTAGTGTTCTGTTTTATGGTCAGATGAAACAAAAATTGAATTGTTTGGCCACAATGATGTGTGCACCATTTGGCATAAAAAAGGAGAAGCCTTCAACCCTAAGAACACCATCCCCACTGTCAAACATGGTGGTGGGAACCTAATGTTTTGGGGGTGTTTTTCAGCCAAAGGACCAGGGAACTTGATCGCAGTAAATGGCACCATGAAAAAAGAGCAATACATCAAGATTCTCAACAACAACATCAGGCAGTCTGCAGAGAAACTTGGCCTTGGGAACCGGTGGACATTTCAGCACGACAACGACCCAAAACACACAGCCAAAGTGGTGAAGAAATGGTTAGCAGACAAAAACATTAATGTTTTGCAGTGGCCCAGCCAGAGTCCTGACTTGAATCCAATTGAGAATCTGTGGAGGGAGCTAAAGATCAGGGTGATGGCAAGGAGACCCTCGAACCTCAAAGAGTTGGAGCTCATCACTAAAGATGAATGGGCAAAAATACCAGTGGAGACATGCAAAAAGCTGGTCAGCAATTACAGGAAGCGTTTGATTGCTGTAATAGCCAATAAAGGCTTTTTTATTAATTATTGAGAAGGGTATGAATAATTTTGGACATGCC
This sequence comes from Salminus brasiliensis, assembly GCF_030463535.1. NCBI lineage: Eukaryota > Metazoa > Chordata > Actinopteri > Characiformes > Bryconidae > Salminus > Salminus brasiliensis. The sequence continues at coordinate 13,756,742 of NC_132902.1, read as the reverse complement.
ACTTTTTGTTCAAATGTGTATAAAAGCTGAGAAATATTTTTTCCCACAATGATGCCTCTTGTACATCATCGTGTTATCTCCTGGGAGATGCCTGTGTCATTTCCAGGCAAAAATATAATTTCTGGTTAAATAAAAGTAAATTTAAGTCAAACTTTGACAGGGGTATGAATACTTTCGGGCATGACTGTATATATATATATATATATATATATATATATATATATTACACACACACACATACTATTCATGGATGTATTACAAATGAACTCAATTAATTAAATAATTCAAAAGTTTACAAGCAAGATTTACAAGCAAATACAAGTGATATGGTTATATACAATGATTTATATAATGATGACTGATTGTTTCCCCCTCCTCCTCTAATTTTATTAAAAAACTCAATGGATCTCATAAATAAACTATAAATGTTACCCATAAAGACCAGACATTAACTTCTGCCCTTAAAAATGATGAATCATCCTGGCTTATTCTATAACAAAAATCATAGGCCACACAGTAGTAATAATAAAGTAATAATATTGCCATAAACTGGGTGTCATCTGCACCGTTTTAATTGCATAGAAGTGGTCCTTTTATAAAGCTACAGAAGGCTGTTCCCTAGATGTGCTCTTTTGGAACATCTCCCTATGTGGGCTCCACCATGCTATGAATCTTAATGGTGCTTTCCATTTATTTAAACAGTCCAAGCACACTCTGTATGCTCACTCCCTGAACTCCTGGATGTTTCAGGAGTGAAGTGGCCTAACTGAAGATCGGACACATGCTTTATTATATACACAGATTCCTGTCCTCCTACAAAGTGTTACTAGTGAGAAGAGCAGTTAAGGGTTTACACAGACAGCGAAATGCGCACGCACACACGCTGATGGCATGGCTCTTTTCCTCCCACGGCTGGTAAGCGTTGAGTAAGAGAGGGTTAAGAAAGTTCACACAGACGGTGTATCACTTAACTGGAGAGTGTGAGAGATGAACAAAAGCATTACACAAGCTTGAGCAGTGGAAATATGCACACAGGGCTTGTCTCCATAGCCTGCTTTGTAGCATATGTAAAATGTATGTGTGAGGATACACACTGTTTGGACAGCGAGAGTGAACTGGAAAAGAATGCACAGTTAAAATACAATAGCAGGAAAGTGGCTTTGAGAGACAATCTGATAGACATGCCAGAATCTGCCAATCATAACACTTCAAACACCATCATGTCCTGCTAAACGCTACTGCCACTTCCTTTCAGGCCCCTTCTATATACACTGGAAGGATATCTGCTTAAAAAAACAAGTAACACAACAAAAGCTTGTATCGGCAGCGAGGTATAGAGTTCCTTGTCTTAGATTTGTTGAGCTTCATGATCGTATTAGTATTATCACAACATGGGTTTCCGCGATAGACATGTCATTAAAGGCTGTGATGAGGGGAAAAATGAAATGACTTTACACATGCACACGTAAGTAATTAGATTTGTGTAAATGTGACGCATTTCTGAGGAGGCCAATTTAATGCCTACAAAGTCACTTAAAGCACACACACACAGCGCTTAAAAACATGCACCGCATAACTTATTGTTAAAATCCTTAGAAATAACATTAATGCAATTAATCTTAAACTCTTCTCAAACACTGGTGTGTTCTCCTGCAAAAGCAAATCAGGCATAACCAAAACAGAGCTGGAAAACTCAAAATTCCAAAATCCCTAGACTGTTTTGTAATAGTTTTAGCTCATTTACATCCCCACAATTAATATACACCCAGCCCACTAGTGAAAGCCCTAATCAATCAGGAGAAACACAACAGGAGAATATGGTGTGGTTGATCCTGGAGAGCAGCACATCACCACCAGACCCTGCTAGTTAAGGAAATTATGGAATAAACATTGAAGGAGCTGGATCTACATGGCTATCAAATCAGGCAGAACCAAGACAAGCTGTCAGAAAGGAGCATGTTGGTTAATGACTTGTGATGGATTTGACAAAAAGGAAGTGTCTGTCATGGTTATTGTCAAAAATCAGTCACAATCACAAATGGCCGCTCTTTTGTTAGGTTTCCAAAAGCGTGTATTTGGTAAACACGCCTCCTCATAAATCCTCCAATGGGTTTACAGTGGCATGAAAACATTTAGGTGGTATAAGTGGTTAGGTTTGATGCAAGTATAAGTTTGGGCTTTGGATTTTTCACAGTCATCATTAGGAAAGGACACTTTAAACACGGGGCCAGGTGGACTACAATAATAGGTGGTCTGTAATAGAGCTATATGGTACATGGAGCTGAGGTAATAGACAGTGAACAAAGAAACAAAAAGGTGGTGTTGTTGTCATGATCAATAGGTGCATGTATTACTGTGTGTGAGTGAGAGAGAAGCGATTTCTTACCAGTTGCAGACTAAAGAACAGCACCAGCAGGGTAGCGCAGGTGAGCACACTCAATCCAAGCAGCAGAACTAGAGGCTGATACTGGCTGTTGCAAGAGAACTTCCTGTAGAGCGCTTCCTGTTTCAACTTCTGCTCGTTCAGCAGGTACTTCCCTTTTGCCGGCATCCTGACCAATCACAGCGCAGCAATCAACCGGCACCCCCCAAAAAAAAAAAAAAAAAAAAAAAGAAAATCCAAACAAACACACACCACCTCTCCTCAGCAAGGGTGCGGATATGCAATTATCCCCATAGAAACGCCATGCATGTGTGTGTGCGAGTGCCTACGAGGTTCCAGTGCACAGCATCACCACATTCCCTCTCGGAGGCTTTCTGCATGTTACCCGCTACACTTCGTCTTTTCTGGTCTTAGTTCTTTTCTCTCCCCTTTCTTTTCTGAGCCAGTGGTCAGAGTTCTGGAGGTGGCCGTGTCTGTGGCGGGAACAGCGAGGGGATGAGGAAGGTCAGGATGGTCGTCAAGGATACCTCCAGGATTCAGAGATTCCTGAAAGAGAAAGAGAGGTAGAGAATGAATTAGTGTACTGACTGAGGCGGAGCAATGCTGTTCTTTTCTCTCTCTCTGAGCACTCTCTTTTGTCAGAAGGTCGTAAAGCTTCTCGTCTCCATCCATCCCTCTGCCACCTTTGTTTCCTCGCGCTCCTGTACACACACCCGACCGAATAAATGCACATACTGCTGAAGGAGGTTGAGAAAGATACTGGAAAAGCAGCTAAAACGGCAGATGAAAAAAAATACGCTGACAGGAACTCCAGGCAGTTTAACACTTAGGCTTGGGAAAAGGAAGCCAGCAACCTTTTATCATATGTGATGGTTCCCACGCTGACTGCTCGTGTGATTTTGGACGTAGTGAAAGTTGCTGAGATTTGGCAACAGCAGTTATGGACTACAGCCATGTACATATTCAGAGTGACTAATTAGAACAGGATCCAAACAAACGGTCAAATGGTAAACAGAGAGCGAGCGCGTGCACGAGAGAGAGAGCAAGCCTGCCCGTCCACTCTGTCCTCTTTCTTTCAGGGTCATTCTAGCAGCTCTGCAGAGTAGAACACACACGTTTTACTGTATGTAGTGAGGCCTGCCATTGATTGAATCCTAACCACAGTAACCTACAGCTTTATTTAATCCTAAACAGACTAACGTTTAACCTAATCCTAATCCCCATAACCTCAGTAACCTACACCTAAACCTAACCACACAAACCCTGGACCTAATCCTAACCCTAACCTCAGTAACCTACACCTAAACTGAACCATATGGAATTTCAATCTGATCCCGACTGTAGTTGGTTTGGGGTACTGAGATTTAACACTCGCACTCAATTCTGTAAACTACACCTAAAGCTAATCTTTACCTCAGCAACCTACACCTAAACCTACCAATCCTCACACTCAATTCTGTAAACTACACCTAAAGCTAATCTTTACCTCAGCAACCTACACCTAAACCTACCAATCCTCACACTCAATTCTGTAAACTACACCTAAAGCTAATCTTTACCTCAGCAACCTACACCTAAACCTACCAATCCTCACACTCAATTCTGTAAACTACACCTAAAGCTAATCTTTACCTCAGCAACCTACACCTAAACCTACCAATCCTCACACTCAATTCTGTAAATTACACCTAAACCTAATTTTTACCTCAGCAACCCACACCTAAACCTACCAATCCTAGCACATAACTCCATGAATTACTCCTAAACCTAATCCAAACCTTAACCTCAGGAACCTACACCTAACCCCACTAAACCATTCACTAAAATCAATCACATAATCGAATCCTTACCTCAGTAACCTACACCTAAACCTTACTTAAGTATCAGCAACCTGCACCAAAACCTACCAATCCTCACACTTAAATCTGTAAACTACACCTAAACCTACTCTTTACCTCAGCAAGCTACACCTAAACCTACCAATCCTCACACTTAAATCTGTAAACTACACCTAAACCTACTCTTTACCTCAGCAACCTACACCTAAACCTACCAATCCTCACACTCAATTCTGTAAACTACACCTAAACCTACTCTTTACCTCAGCAACCTAAACCTACCAATCCTAGCACACAACTGTAACCTACTCCTAAACCTAATCCAAACTTTAACCTCAGGAACCTACACCTAACCCCACTAGACCAATCACCAAAATCAACTACATAATCAAATCCTCAGTAGCCTGCACCTAAACCTAATCCCAAACATAACAGTTTTCCCAAAAGAAGTCACATGTGTGTGGAAAACAGCCTTTGTTTCGAAATGAGCACCGAACACTTGGTCCTCACAGCGACAGCGGCACAAGAACACACACTTTTTATGTAATGCGATTCAACTCCAACACAGACACAATCAGGCAGCAAACCGTGGAGGAAGCACACAGATATACATGGCAAACTGGATTAGAAGCGATTTTTGATATCCAATCTCTCACGATTGGAAGGGAGCGAGCGAGAGAGAGTGAGAGAGAGAGAGAGTATGAGAGAGAAAACGTAACTACAATGTAAGAGTGAACAAAAGAAACCAAATGGAGAGTACACACCCTCACACAGAACCAACAAACCATATCTAAATCTTTGAAGGAGGGCTGATGGGTTTGGCTATTAGAAACCATAATACAGGAGCTGTAAGGCATGAGCAGAACATCCCATTCTGACTGAGCCACTTCAACACACTTCTGGACACCCACTGCAGTAGCTTGTACAGTTAGAATTCAAATGGAAACACAACTGCATACTTCAACAAAGCATAGAAGAGACTAGAGAAGAGTCGGGACAGCGAATCTCAGTAAGCACAGTCCACCATGTAACTGGGTGTTGTGCTGTACGGCCTGTGAAACACTGAGAGGAAAACAACATGCAACGATCGCGGTCTTCAGTTTCAGTCTGCACGTGCACGGTCCACTGCGTGTCCAACTTATCCAACACAAAATACAGTGTACCACAGCAGTGCCACTATGTAACACACAGTACTATGTGTCTTAGTCACCCACAGTATTACTTTTTTACCAAATGGGCCTTATCCTTTAACACTAAATTTGACCTTTCTAACTCCAAAAAAAATAAAGAATCATGTGTCTTGTATCTGGATTGAATCCTGAAAAGACTTTACCCTCAAACATTTACATTTGGTAGTCAAATGTGTCTAAAATCCGATGGTCATGTGGGACAAAATATGCAAATTCGCTCTTTGTGTGGCAATTACTGGTGTTTCAGATGTACTGGGAGGGTCTTTGGTTATCGACTGAGTCTATGAGAGACAGAAATGTTTACACTACAGTAACATGTGGCTCAAATGCGTCTCAGACCACCTCCTGAAGTACAGGGTGGGCCATTTATATGGATACACCTAAATAAAATGGGAATGGTTGGTGATATTACCATCCTGTTTGTGGCACATTAGTATATGGGAGGGGGAAAACTTTTCAAGATGGGTGGTGACCATGGTGGCCATTTTGAAGTCGACCATTTTGGATCCAACTTTAGTTTTTTTCAATGGGAAGAGGCTCATGTGACATCAAACTTATTGAGAATTCCACAAGAAAAACAATGGTGTGCTTGGTTTTACAAGTTTCTGACCACTTATAAAATGTGTTCAAAGTGCTGCCCATTGTGTTGGATTGTCAATGCAACCCTCTTCTCCCACTCTTCACACACTGATAGCAACACAGCAGAAGAAATGCTAGCACAGGCTTCCAGTATCCGTAGTTTCAGGTGCTGCACATCTCGTATCTTCACAGCATAGACAATTGCCTTCAGATGACCCCAAAGATAAAAGTCTAAGGGGGTCAGATCGGGAGACCCTGGGGGCCATTCAACTGGCCCACGATGACCAATCCACTTTCCAGGAAACTGTTTATCTATATGTCTTTATAATGTGGTGGTGCACCATCTTGCTGGAAAAACTCAGGGAACGTGCCAGCTTCAGTGCATAAAGAGGGACACATCATCATGAAGCAATTTCAAATATCCAGTGGCCTTGAGGTTTCCATTGATGAAGAATGGCCACACTATCTGAAGGCAATTGTCTATGCTGTGAAGATACGAGATGTGCAGCATCTGAAACTACGGATACTGGAAGCCTGTGCTAGCATTTCTTCTGCGGTGTTGCTATCAGTGTGTGAAGAGTGGGAGAAGAGGGTTGCATTGACAATCCAACACAATGGGCAGCACTTTGAACACATTTTATAAGTGGTCAGGAACTTGTAAATAACTCATGAAAGAATAAACCATTAAAACCATTAAAACCAAGCACACAATTGTTTTTCTTGTGAAAATTGTGTCACATGAGCCTCTTCCCATTGAAAAAAACTAAAGTTGGATCCAAGATGGCCGACTTCAAAATGGCCACCATGGTCACCACCCATCTTGAAAAGTTTTCCCCCTCCCATATACTAATGTGCCACAAACAGGAAGGTAATATCACCAACCATTCCCATTTTATTTAGGTGTATCAATATAAATGGCCCACCCTGTAGTTTTGAGTGGTCAGATTTGTATCTGGGTTAAATGCTTCTTAGGTGTATTGGCCTTATGCAGATTCAACCCTAATACTAAAGACACATGTAATTGCCAATTCAGTTTAAATTTATTTATGTTTCTAAGTCACCAGGTTGTTTAATGCTTTGATTATGCTCATGGGGTTCATTTCGGGAAATGGCGGTCCAGAGAGAAATGAAATAAAGAAATTTCATTATTATAATATATTTTGGAGAATGACTTTTTATATTAGTCTCCTAAACTAATGATATTTCTGTCATTGTGAGATACAACAGATATACTGGTGGGCAGTAAGCATCTCTGAGGTAAACCGCTAACTGTGTGTGTACCAGTTTACGTGATTATTAGCTAACCGAGTCAAAAAAGCGCACAGAACCGTGCACAAATGGCTTTGTTCAGGATGACTGAGCTCTGAAACAGCAGGAAGGTGTTTGCAAAGTTGTTCATTTATGTTCGATTAAGCTTTTTGATGTTTTTTCAGTGCGTTCAGTAGTTTATTGACCAGTTTACTGACTAGCAATGCTGCACACGTTTAAAATGTATTTGAAAACAGAGTAGAGCTACAGGTATACTGGTATACCTGTACAGTTCTGGGGTGTCAAGAACAATGAGGCCATGGCTAAAGTAGGATTTGAACCGCTGGGCTAAGGAACTTTAAGTTGCAATGTATTTTAGTCAGTAGTTTGGGAAGCTCATGTATTTTTACCCTACGATAATGAAAGCACAGCCTAGAACGGCACAGCATTAATTACCCTTAATGCAAATTGGGATGTGGACAAGGGGCCGGAGAAGGTACACGAGAAACCCCACTGTGGCCAGTTTCTGCATGAGTAAGGATGCAGTTCTTGCACAGCAGCAGATGTGAGTAGCAACAATGCCCTCATTGAAAGACAGCAAAGGGAAGCCTTCCTGCAAGGAGAATAGAAATGAGGGTTTGGATTCAGTCTCTGTTCCAGCCCTCTGCTAGCATTTCACTCTGGCAGCAGGTGCAGAGTGGAATGTCTGACCAAACAGCAAGCCCATTCAAGCAACAGTCAAACAATTCAATCATTTTTCTATGTGCAGATATGAAGTTTACACCCATCCAGTGTAGACTTTAAAATGTGCAAAAAAACAGAAAACAGGCCTCCTGCTAAAGGATGTAGGTGTTCCTCCACTTTTCCCTTCAGTAAAAAGAGGAAAACTGATGACAGTGCGATTGTTGTGGTCACTGTGAATGGGCAGGGCAAGTGGCTCTATTACGCTGCAGGGGAGCACCCTGTTGTAATGGTTTGGGTCCACTCTTGTCCCCCACCTTGATGGTGGTGACCTCTTTTAGGACGACACGCCCGTCCACATGAATGATGAAAAAAAAAAAAAAAAAAAAAAAAAAAAAAAAAAAAAAATCACATGCCAGCTGCAGATCTCAACCTACTTGATCACTTATGGGAGTTTTAGGGTGTACTCACGCTATGCCCAGTTGTCTCATACCGCATAAATGTACCTCCCTCCCGACATTACTGTGTGGCTTTTTGGGTTTGAAAATAAATGTCTGTGCACACACATTTTCAGCTTTGCATTGATTTGTTCTGGAGTCGTTTTGGGCATGCTGATACACAGATTTATCAATTATGCAACACAGTGATGTTCGGCTAACCATGCTGCACGTATAAAAAATTATGGTCCAAATGAATCGTGCCCACGGTTCACTATAATGCTTAGGTATGATAGAGTAATTACACTACTCAAATGTACCACACTTTTTACTTCATATTAGGGCTGTCACAGTCAATGTGTTAACATGCTCAATTATTAACGCCACCAATGTTTAACGCTGTTAACACAATTCTAGTTTGACCCATTGAACTTTCCATAGTAAAAAGCCAAGAAGCTTGCACCAAGTGTGGTTGTAAGAATACTGGTTATAAATTGCCTTAGCACCTTCATGAGACTACACTGGAAAGTGTTCATGTGAGGCCTATAGATACGTCAACAAGCAGAAAACAGAAAACAACAAGTAAACAAAAAGCTAAAATAAGTGAATAAATCGTCAAGTCTGCACATTTTAATACACAATTACTAATTGTATAAAAAAACTGCTTAAACTTAAAATGTTTAAGGTCATTTTGGAGCATTTCTAGTGGTCCATTTATCATGATAAAATTTGACACAATGTAAAGAACTGCCTGGTACAGATGATGTTAAAAAAGCTCAATATACTATATCACCCTTACTTAGCTAGAATGCAACAAAACCACACATCTGCAGCACAAAACACATTCACACAAAGCTAAAATTACTGTCTCACATTTGTCTTCCTTTTTTCTTTTTTGCTGATCCGAAAAATGATGGTAAAACGGATTCATGGAAACCTTTTCTGCAAGACAGTTCATTAAACAATGGATTTTTGAATAATGCATCTCTGTCTTAATTGATTATTTGGCCATTTGTTTGCAATTATTTCAGAATCTGATCAATGTTGAATATCAATGTTCAATAATAATTGTGCCTCACACACATGAACGGTGTAAATTATGTACTTTATGAACTACGTAAAATGTGATTGACGTAATTATGTAAATGCCGATCTAGTTTTAGGGCTAGTTTTAGGGCGTGCTCCCACTAGACCCATTGCCTTGTACAGTGTGCATAAGCATGACAGTCAATCAATTAGATACAGTCAAAATAGTCATAAATAAACATTTGGGTTTTAGTCTGATATATGGTCAGGGACTACTGGCTCTTTTAGCGTCATTCTTCTGCGGATCAATGAGCACTGCCCCGGTGAAATAAATGAAATGAAGAAAAAAAAAAAAAAAAAAAAAGAATCTTTCAAACATGTTTTCAAGGTACATTAAAAGACCGCAAACGATGCTTGGGCCACAGAACGCGCCCTGTGTTCAGAGACAACAAAAACTGTTCGCCGTTTCAATGACCCGAATAACCAACTTCAATCACAAGACTGCATGCTTATTCGAATGGATGAGCACAGTCAACAACATGAAATGAGGGAGAGAGACAGAATGAGAATGAAGAGGAAAAGAGGACAGCAGAGGAGAGGGTTCAAAGGTCTTTGTCTCATTGCTGGATATTAATGTCTGAGAGGCAGACGCAGATTATCAGCCGAGTGTAAATAGCTGCTCATGCCAGAGAGAGGGAGAGAGAGAGCAAACATATACATCAGCTGCTCGAGATGAGACACATCAGACCTCCACCCTGAAAGATGCACAGAATCCCAGGGGTTCTCAGCAGCTCCGACCACAGATCTAAAGTGCTTCACTCTGAGGAGCCCTAGCACATCCTGTTGCAATGACGTGCGCAATCTGTGCGCAAAGTTAGGAATATGACTCAAAGCCACAAAATGTCAGGGGCAGCTGATCATGGCTGAAAGAAGCTATTTCAAGTGTCCTTTTACAGTGTGTTCTCGGAGCTTTTCAATGCGGAGCTGTCTAAAGTTTTTAACAATTACACCCACACATCACAACTGTTCTACCGTCAGAGGATAATAAAGACAACTCGGTGAAAGGCAACTGGCTAAACTGGAAAATAAACAGTAGCAAACAGAGGGACAATAATGGGTTGGGCTGGGCGACAGGTAGAAAAGAAAAGTCCTGAAGTGGTTTGAGTGATCGTGCTTGCACCTGGTTTAAATGGGTCTTGGGTGAGTTTACACCTGCATTTTTATGTGGCTTGACCTTATCAAGATATAATCCTGATTTGCAGGACGCATAAAGTGGTCAGGTGTAAACAGTGGGTCTGCCTCCTCAGGAGTGTTTGTGAATAGACTTAATGTTAGTAGGCTGTAGAGAGGTTTTCCTTCACCATGGAATGAATTCTGCAATAATCTACTGTAGTCGTCTTCTGGGCTTTCAAGGCTTATTGGTATTACAGAGCCAGGCCATTTCTTTTTTAAATTTTAAATGAAAATTCAATGAATTCAATTAAAAACTTTAAAATCAATGCCAGACCTTTTATTTCATGGCGATAAATAATGAAGGGACATGTGAAATATGTGGCCTCTTTCTTAAGTGGTCTTAAAATTGCCATCAGAAGTAAATGTCCAGTTACTTTTTAGCCTGCGAAAATAGAGACTATGCACTAATGGCTGCATTCTATTAATTATAGAGGATAATAAAGAGGCAACTGGCTAAACTGGAAAATAAACAGTAGCAAACAGAGGGACAATAATGGGTAGGGCTGGGCGACAGGTAGAAAGGAAAAAAAGGAAAAAGAAAAAGGAGGAAAAGGGAAAGAAATAGAGAGGAGGAAATTGAGGTAAAAAAAATACAGAACAGAGAAAGAAAGCAAGCGAGGGAGGGAGAGAGACAGACATGGTCATATACAGCAGTGCACTGGCATTTTGTAGCTGGCAGACATGCAGCCTTCACAGCACCGAGGCCAATGAGACGCTTTTATACTCCTATTCTAAAGTTACTATGGCAAAGGAACAAGCCAGTGGATGGGGGAGAGAGGGAGAGCGAGAGAGAGAGAGAGACACAGAGACACAGAAAAAGAGAGAGAGCGAGGGAGACGGTGTGTGAGAACTAGAGAGAGCGCGTGTGTGTGTGTGAAAGAGTGAGAGCGAGCAGGAGAGAGAATAGACTGTAGCCTCTCCATGCAGAGTTGAATAGCAGTAACTGCACGGCTTTGTCTGAATGGCCTTTCCATGTGAATGCAAAGCAATCAAGCAGCGAAAAAAGGCGGGGGGTGAGGGGGTGGGGGTGGACCTGGCCCACGTTTACTGGCTACTGCTGCCATCGATTCCTGGTATCTCTCAACACAATTCACTCAAGCTCCACTGAGCCATGAACTGTACCCAGCTATGCAGCCCAAAACACCACAGCAGACGACAAAACAACAGAAGTCCAAGATACTGAATTCTAACTAAAATGCTAACATAACGCATCAGCATTATATTCAATAAAACAGCTCCATCGAGTCAATAACCCAAACACAGCTTTTTAAAACAGCTAAACTAAACGAAACTTCAGCCACTAATGCACAACTGTAGCTTTACCCAGGTCCACTGGCAGCCATACAGTTCCTTACCATAACAGTGCCCCCACCATGTTTGACAGATGTGGTGAACCCTTGCTTTTCAAGTCATTCTTGGTTTCAACTGTCTGAACAATGTTGTTTCAGAATGTTTTCAATGTTTTCTAGCAGTCTTCTATCTTGAAGTAAATCCTGTTTTACATTCATTAGTGAGTCTTTACACCTGTTTACACCTGGTCACTTTATGTGACTAACATCTGGATAGTCTGTTGGTCAAATGTAAGTCTTCGTTAGTTAGTCAGCCTAAAATCCTCATTGCACTGCAATTATTACTGGTGTTTTCAGATGTACTGGACATTCTGAATGAATTTTGCAATAATCTACTTTAGTTGTCTTCTGGGTTTTCAAGGCTTATTGGTTGGCTTATTACAGAGCCAGTCCATTTCTTCTTTTTAAATTTCATATGAAAATTCAATGAATTCAATGAAACACTTTAAAATCAATGCCAGATCTTTTATTTCATGACGAAAAATAATGAAGGTACAGGCCATGAAATGTGTGGCCTCTTCCTTAAGTGGTCTTCAAATTGCCATCAGAAGTAACTGTCCATTTACTTTTTAGCCTGTGAAAATAGAGACTATGCACGAATGGCTGCATTCTATTAATTATACAATTTTAGGAAATTGCATAGTTTGACCAACAAACCCCCTGTATTTGCCCTCATTAGTAACAGCAACATGAATGTAGCCATAATTTTCTCGCTGCGTTTCTACTCATAACTGTGGAAATCAATGCAATCAAATGTGTGAGGCTTATGCTCTCATTCATGTCACTGTAATGTTTCATTCGTCAGTCAAAACCAAATAAATCAGTGTACAAGTTTGACGGTAGAGCCGTTTTAGCAATCCTTCATCCTGGCTGAACGAGATGACTGGTTTCCTGTGGGTCAGCTCAGCTCACCGGTAAGCAACAGAATTTATTCTTACAAAAATAAGTGCTATCTGAGAGAATAACAGCTAGTGATGCATCGGTCAACTCATTGTGCTTTATTTGCAGGCAAGTGAGCTTGAGGTAGAACTGGGTGATATAAAAAAATATTATATTCTCTTCTTCTCTCTCAAAAAAAAATTCTATACTCTTAACAAATTCTCCTGAAAAAAAAAACATGAAAAATGGAGGTGCAGTTTTTGCATGACAGTTCTCTCAATTCAATCCAGATGAATAATAATTATTCATCAACCATGTTGCTACACGTTTGTGGGGGTCATGTTCTATACATTATGTTTACTGAGAGATAAAGTGGGCTGAGTGACGGACTCCCAGCGTGTATCTGGTTGGAGTTCTGATGCTGTACTGGGCTGAGTGAAGGACTCCCAGCGTGTATCTGGTTGGAGTTCTGATTCTGTACTGGACTGAGTGATGGACTCCCAGCATGTATCTGGTTGGAGTTCTGATGCTGTACTGGGCTGAGTGAAGGACTCCCAGCGTGTATCTGGTTGGAGTTCTGATTCTGTACTGGACTGAGTGATGGACTCCCAGCATGTATCTGGTTGGAGTTCTGATTCTGTACTGGACTGAGTGATGGACTCCCAGCATGTATCTGGTTGGAGTTCTGATGCTGTACTGGGCTGAGTGATGGACTCCCAGCATGTATCTGGTTGGAGTTCTGATGCTGTACTGGGCTGAGTGATGGACTCCCAGCATGTATCTGGTTGGAGTTCTGATGCTGTACTGGGCTGAGTGATGGACTTAGTGTTTTAATGCTGAACTGTCAGATATGGTTAAAAAAAATAATAAAATGACCAACTGACCAAATATTTGAATGGCTGCAGGCCCGCTGCATACGTTCGCAGTAGCTGTTGCAGAATACTTGAATTTTAGGATATCAAATACCGGTACACGCACTTGAGACCGCTCTCGGCTTGCCGTTACCCTGATAGTGTGTTATGCTTGAACTAAACATACCAACGTAACCAAAGTATCTTGGAAGTTAAGGTTTTTGTCCTTCTCTTACAATGCTGCCATTTTAGAGATACAAGGTTTTTGCTAAGCACTGACGATATTCGTGTGATGTGAAAAAGTGTATGAGCACCTGTGTCCATGTGGCGTGGTTAATGATGCACTATTTTGCTAACAGAAATGATTCATGAAGACGTGACTCATTATGCTTACAGAACGCTTATTGTCAACATTCAAGGCTGCTCTGCACGCCCCCATTATGTTCATTATGTATCTATTGACGAATACTGCTACTCCACATACGAACACTAATATAAACAGGAATTAATATTTTAGATGAGCTCACAGAAAGCTAGCAATAATCAAGGCCTTCAGTGATCACCAAAGGCCTGGGCAGCAATACAATAACCATTCAAATACGACATACAGTCCAGCTCAACTGCATAATACAGTTCAGTAGCAAAAAAGGGTTCTACATACAATATAGTGAGTAAAGTATTGAGACACCTGCTCATTTATTGTTTCTTCTGAAATCAAGGGTATTTAACTAAAAGAAAATTACTTTTGCCGGAGTAACCGTCTACTTTCCCAAGAGGTTTCCCACCAGATCGTGGAGCACTGCTGCTGGATTTGATTGCATTCAGTGACGAGAGCATCAGTAAGGTCAGGATGTTGGATGATCACCTCACAACTTTTTCTAAAAGTATTGGATGGAGCACAATCATTCCAGAGGACACAGTTCCACTGCTCCACGGCATAATGCTGGGGGGGGGGCTATACACCCCTCCAGCCCACACCTGCCAACTGGTTCATGTCCATCTGCTCCAGGAAGTGTGATTCTATTGGTAATGCTTCTCTACAGGAACTAGACAAGCTGTGTGTGTGCATTTGCACATGCGTGTCAGCAATGGGTGCAACTTAAAGTAGCTGAAAGCATTCATTAGAAGGGGTCTTTGATAACACTACTTTTGTTCTTACTAAAGAACCTGTGAAGAACAAGAGGGTACTTTTTAATTCAGTGCAGTCGCCTATAACTGATAAAATCAAAGACGTCGCTGACCATTCCTTTTCAAGCCTGCTCAGCTGGTGTGGCCACTGGGTAAGACAAGGCAAGGGCATGTAGCATGGTTTATACCCAAAGGCAACTCGAAGTGCTCTACATAAATAAAATGGGAATGAAAAAGAAGAGACAAATGGTAATTAAGATGAAAAAAATAGCTTAACTAAAGTGATCTGCAGTGCAAGAAAGGACATGTGTGTGTATGTGCCTTGTGCCCCACATAATGCTTAATTTCCCAGTTTTTCCATGTGATGCTATGGCGTTGTTTGCAGCCAAGTGTTGACTGCCAACGTGTCAGCGGGTGCAGCAGTGCACAAAAGCTCAGTTCTCACCATAATCTGATACACAATTTAAAGATTCACGATTTACACTTGTTAACTTCTTGCTCTTTCATCTCGCTTTGCTCCGGCTAATGGACTAATTCTCCTCACATCGCAATTTCTCTCTCAGAGTCCCAAGCATGATGCCTTGTAGATTAATCCAGACTCGAGGCTCTTTGAAGTCTTTATTGGGATAATCGAATCGCAGGCCTCGGACAACGCCCGTACCGCCAACGAACAGCCGCTTAGTACTCTAGCACACCCACACTACTGTTCTCAGTTCAGGCTTATAATAGAAGGCTCTGGTATAATGGGCCAGGACCAACCTCTTTAAACTGATACCGGCACAGCAAGGCAAGAACGTCCCTCTAAAGTGCTCGGCAGCCTTGATCAAGTTCAACGTCCCCATTTTTTAAAGCATCAGTTATTACTAAATTTTGCATTAACATGGTTAATCAAGCGACGCTTCGAGTTCTGGTGCTCTACACTTCTAAAAATAAAGGTACTACAGAAGGTTCTTTAAATGATGCCATAAAAGAACTATGCCAGAGTGTGACCAATGTTTAAATTAGCGAAGAGCAGTTGCATAAAGAGAAGGTTTTTTTTTTTTTTAACCTTTAAAACAGGGATGGGCAATGGTGGCCGGAGTCCAGCACAGTTTGCCGATTTCCCAGCTCGAACAGGGGAGTTGAATAAGGTGTATTTAAGGAGGAAAAGCACAAAGCTGTGCAGGAATCAGGCGCTCCATGACCAGAATCTCATAGCCCTGCTTTAAAAGCCTCATGCTTACACATGTCTATTACAAACATGGTTCTTTTTAGAACTAAAAGTGAACACACACACACAAACACTTTCAAAGCTTCATCTGGTTCAACAGACAATGCAACTTAATCAAATATGCATATTAAATGAGTCCAGCCAGACAATACAGTTCATTAGTCTATGATTTTTTTATTTCACAGATAAAGTACTGGGTCAAGTACTGTGGCATGCAAGTTTGGGCACCCCTGGTCAAAATCTGTTGCTGGGAAGGTAAGCAGGTAAGAGAGAACTTGATTTTGCAAAAAACATTTAGCTAAATATGATAACATTTTATTACCTTCTTTTACAACTTGAGCATAAAAAAGTAAAAGAAGTCATGTGGTCAGTACTTAGTACCACACCCTTTGGGAAGTATCACAGCGTTTCGTGGCAGCTAAGAGTCTTTCAATTCTTGTTTGGAGAATTTCTGCCCATCTTTCTTTGCTTCTGTTCTAGTTACTGGGTTCTCTTGCATTCACTGCTGCTTTGGGGTCCACACACAGATTTCTCATGATGTTTAGGTCAAGGGGACTGTGTTTATTTCCCCAGTCAACAGGCATTGTTTCCATAATGCATCAGGCTTGTTTAGATGTTCCTGTGCAAGACTTGTGTTGCTTAATTTGGTGCTGAGGATGCAGATAAGCTTTTATTCTGATGACTCTTCCTTAAAGGTCGTATTTGTGCAGGACAACAGTGCACCACCACTTCAGAGTCCGCTGAATCGCCATGTAAGTGTTCTGCAATAAAAACGGGAGTCTGGATTTCCCGTTCCTGAAATTCTCAGTTCTCTTGAAAAGTTCAACTTCATTACCACTGTTTCTGTTAGCTATCTGCTATTTCTTAATTACATCACAAACTGAGGAAAAGGCTACCTGAAAACACTTTGTGTTATAGACTTCTGCTTTGTGGGCATCAATTATACATTTCAGCATTAGGCAGCTGCTTAGAGGAGCTCAAGACAAGATTTGATGGGTCAGAGTAATTATAAAGCTTTGGAATCTACTTTTTCTAACAATGTCCATTAATATGCCCTAGTACTAACAATCTAATTAAAGTCTAAGACCTCCTGGAAACCTCTTGGGGTGCCCAAACATTTGCATGGTGCCCCTTTCCTTTTACAAAGAACAAGGCACACCAATGAAGCTTAATTGTTTAGAAAAGCAGGTTTCCAGGGTTTATTACTGAGATAAATAATAATAATAATAATAATAATAATAATGCACATTGTGTATCCTAAATTAAGAGTAAAATAAATGATTTGGCAGACAGACTGCCTCTGGTAAAGCTGGAATTTTCCTTTTGCAACACAGAGTTGTGGCATGACGTTTGATTTCATTGGCCTTATGTGACATTGCACATGCTGCAATGTGACTATTACGCATGCACACATTGTGATGATGCTGAGCATATATATAGTGCAGCCCTAAATAATATGAACCAACAATATGTTTCACCTCAAACTCTCACTTAGAAATATTTACTATATATTTAATATATTTTGTAACATTTTTTTAACCCAAGGCCTAAAAATGCATCTGTTGCCACACAAAAATTAGTTTTAAACTGCTAAAGGTGAAGGGTGGGCAATATTCCAAAATAAGCCGATGCGCATTTTGTTCGGTTCCGACTGCAGATACGGACACCGTTTCCGATACATTATTGTTGCCGTATGAGGTCATATCATGAGGCTGAAATAGACCACACACGCAGTGTATAGTATGTACAGTGTGTATTTATCAATCAGCTTTAACATCTTCCAACTGTGATGACACCTGGTAGTACAGTTGGGGTACAGTGGCCTCTAAAATGTATACTCTAACATGGTAGATTATACCTGGGCTCTAAGTGCTCAAACAGCATTCACTACAGATAGTGATCAGTCATCGACCATCACTGTAAGGCCTTTAGCCTTTGGGTTGTCTACTGGAGGTTTATCGCATTTCTGGAAAGCATCTGGAACGAGTCTGCTGCCTGGTGACGTCTTTCTGTCTGTTGGCTAGCATGAATTCCTGGTATTCTTTTACTTGAAACCTCTGTAGGTGCTCGATAACATTGGTTCTATTGTACAACGCAACTGGATTTCCATCCCTCGGCATGCTAGTTTTACACACATTACAAGTAGCCATCTTGCTTTTTCGCCATTTCCAGATCTCCAAACAAGCATTATTTAAAATCAACAAGCAAAAATAATAAAGACACATTACAGCAGATTCATGGTCCAGCACAAGCTGTGAACTGGAATCTAGATTGGTAAGTGGTTGGTGTGGCGCAACAGATAACACCACTACCTGCCAGTGATTTACCACACCATGTGGGAGACTGGGGTTCGATTCCTGGTCTGGGTGGCTGTGCTGCGCTACACCAATAAGAGTCCTTGGGCAAGACTCCTAACACTACATTGGCCCTCCTCTGTAATACGAGTACCTTGTAAGTCGCTTTGGATAAGAGCGCCAGCTGCCGTAAATGTAAATGTAAGTGGATCTGCCCTGTTCATCAGATGTCTGATGAGTGAATGACTGCAATATCGGACTCATATTGGACACATCTCTGGATCCAAAATGTATCAGGTATAAATAAATAAATCAATCAAAATCTAAAACTACATTATATCCATTTAAGAAGAAACAGGGGTGGGAGGCTGAAACCTAAAATAAGTTAATAAAACTTGTTCTTATTCAGGCATAATGGGCTGATCAGCGACGTGTTACGGTGCAGTTTATGCAGTTAGTATCCACTGATTGCTGGCTCTCTGGAGCTGTTCTAAATTTGTCTTTTATGATACGCGCAGCTGTTCAGTGTTCTGAAATATCCTCATATAGACATACTGTGATTACTGTCATGAAACATACTGTCCTACGGTCACCTGTTGAATACAAAGAAAATGAGAACACCACAATGCAAAACCAAACACAAAGTTAATTCAGGGAATGAGGAGGAGGAAGAGCTGTCTCTCATTATGAAGCCAAACCACATCCCTGCTTACTCCCACTCTCTCTCTGTCTCCCAAGATCAAAACAAGAGCTGCCGTGGATCACAGCTGTGAGTGTGTGCCTGGACCTAACTACACAGGGCAATCGCAGAGCCAGAGCAAGAGCCGCGGTGGACCACAGCTGTGAGTGTGCGCCTGAGCCTAACCACACGGGGCAATCAGAGAGCCAGAATGGCCACCAATCAGCACAGTGGAAAAATACTTAACCGCAGCAGACATGAGAGGCATATAAAAGCTCATTCCTAACCGTCAGACGAGACCAGACTTTGCTGCTTTCTCCTTCACTGTTTACAACTGAAAGAGAAAGCAGCAGCTGTGGGCTAAGCTCACAGTACATTTCCTATTACCAAGACACACAGTTTTATGGCCACAAGACGCCTCCATGATAACCTAATGATACACTGTCATATAATATTAGTATTGTGTAGCAATGTGTAGATCCCCCTCATGCCACAACAGCAGCTCTGCTCAGTTGAGGCATGGACTCCACAAGAGCTCATGAAGGCATCTTGTGGTATCTGGCAGCAGGACATTAGCAGCAGATCCTTTAAGTCCTGCAAGTTTTGATGTGGGGCCTTAATGGATTGCATCAATAAGCCTTGGTCACTCATGACCCAGTCATTGGTTTACCGATTATCCTTCCTTTGGGTACTTTTGGTAAGTGTTGACCACAGCATACCAGAAAAACCTCAAGACCTGCCTGATGTATTAGAGATGCTCTGTCCCAGTCCTCTAGACACCACACTCTGAGCCCTCGTCATGGCGGCGCAGATCCTTACACTTTTCCAATTTTACAGCTTCTAACACACTGACTGTTCGCTTGCTGCCTAATATGTGTAGCTCATACCCCTTGACAGCTTCTATTGTAACAAGGTCATTCAATTCACCAGTAGTTTCACAGTTATGGCTGATTAGTGCATATGAAGGGTGCCTGAGATCATCACCTGTTGTTCCCATTTGATGCATGAAAAAAAAGGGGGATTTTCCAGGTTAAACAAAAAAAAAAGAAAAGAAAAGATACACGTATGAGCTACTAATGAACTGTAAATTGACTGATAGATTAGGTAGATTGCATTGTGTACAAGCGTGTGTGTGTGTCTGTGTGCTATGTGAGAGATAATGAGTCAGTGTGTTGGGGCTGGTGGTCCACTTGAGTAATAACATAGGATCTGCAGAGTGATGCTGTTTGCTCAGTGACACACCAGACCATCTGTTCTATGTGTATAGATCACTCACTCCACACCTCTCCCTCTTTCTGTATTCTTCTTTCTTCACCTCTCTCTATCTATCTTCCCTAACTCTTCGTACAGCCCTCACTGCAGCTGGTAATAGCAGTTTTCATACAGAGGGAAAATGAGCACTCTCAGAAGCATGCAGCGTAAATGCCAAGTGGAGATAAGATATAATGAAAAAGAAACAGTGAAACGCATCGTGGTTTAACCTGGGTCAAATCAAACCACGTAATAAACAGTCGATGCCAGTCAATTAAGACCAAACAGCTCCTGCAGTATGAAAATGTAAAAAGCACGTTAACCCTTATGTCTCGGCCAGGCCCGGCCGGAGTGAGTTGTTCCTGCATGTGTGCAGATGCTGTAATATGATATAAAATTGTTAGCAGCACAGCTTCGGCTCTAGGTCATCTCCAGAACCGTGGGCGAACCAGCAGGCTATGCAGATCTGCAGATTTGCATATTTTAACATAGTCGGGACATAACTTCTTTGACTGTATCAAAGTGTTTTAAAACATGTAAATACACAAAAAGCTCACCATAAGCACAGCATAAATCTTCTTTGAGGAACTTTCCATTCCACATTAAACGTACAGATGCTAGAATGCAAAAGCAACATTATGTAGCATTTTTACCTTAAAATAACGGCCTAAAAATTATTTTGATGCTTTGCTGATTATTAATAACAGGAATAGCATCTCTGTTGCCACTCTGGGCTCAGCATGCCAACTACCACACTATGCAACTTTGGTAGAGGGGCAAAAAATGGAAAGCGCCTTCAAGAACTATGTAAAGCAGAGTCATATTTGTGTAAAAATCTGTAAAATCACTCTACGACAACAGTCCACATGCTTCTTTCACTTTCAATACCGGTTCTGGATGCACAAGGCAGATCAACTACAGATTCCACCTGTAGGGTTATGGGGCACTCGAGCAAAAACATTAATAAAATCTCTCATAATCTAATTCTCACATAATCTGCTTTAGGACAGAACAGAAAATTCCAGAAGTCCACTTCAATCTTGTCGTCAAAGCCAGTTTAGTGGCATTTCCATTCAAAAGATTTCTATGACACTTCAAAGCTTCAAAAAGTTTGTCAATGTACATTTACATTTATGGTATTTATCAAGAGCGACTTACGAGGTTACTCGTATTACAGAGGTGGGCCAATGTAGCGTTAGCAGTCTTGCCCAAGGACTCTTATTAGTGTAGCGTAGCATAGTCACCCAGACTGGGAATCGAAATCCAGTCTCCCACATGGTGTGGAAGCTCTGAGATCTGTTGCGCCACACCAAGGACACAAACATGAAAATTATCTGTAATATTAAAAAAATTCCTTCATGAAAAAAATATATATTCTACATTAATTTAGTGTCATGTGAGGCCTTTTACAACACTTACTTGCTAAATAGTGTATAATAACATTAGAAGTGCACTCATTAGAATACTTAGTATAGAAGACGTCAGCGAAGAGATAGAAACCAACTATAATAAAATAATAAAAATATTAAAAAACAATGCCAAAAGTCAATGAAGCTAGTGCTGTAAACCACTGCATTGAGGATTTGATGGCAGAAACATAATACAGGGATTAAGGGAAGTTAACAGAAGCTCAATAAACAAGGCTAATCATTTGTGTGAGTTTTTTAGTGAGTAACAAAGCACAGGCCTTATAGCAGTGTACTTTGAGTATGCTTCCTGAATACACACAGAACATAAACCAGCAGGGCAGTCACACAACATCTGCCCAGACAGAATAGACAACATGGAGGACGCCAGCTCAACGCCTAATTTTGTCTCTTGTTTTTGTTGATAGATTCTGTTTTGTTTGTCTTGATATGAAATAAAATGAACACAAAAGGCAACAGCAACTATGATTGACTACCAGCAATGCAGGAGCATTCTTTCAAACGACTGTTATGTCCTATATAATCACATGAAAACAACTGGAAACCTTTGTCTTAATAACAAATGGACATGTGATCATATATAAAGTAATTAATAGAGATGCAATTTATACACCGCTTTGTTTATTGCTTCTAAAAATCCTTTAAATCCTATAAACATGGTTATAGAGGGTTTAGGAGGAGCCTGACTTTTTTTTTTTTTTTTAAATGTCAGACATTTAATCTTTGCTCTTGATTGGTAAAGTGAGTGGTATGTAGAAAAGGTGAGATCCTAATAGCTCTCTGAGGCCTTCCGAAAGAAGGTTGTAGATGCAGCTGGGAAAGACTTAAAAGGTCTTTACAAGAACAGTTAGAAATCAGCTGTTCCACCGTCCGTTAAATATTTTTTTATTAATTACAACATGGCCAGGTCGGGCCGTCCTTCAAGGACGATGCGTAAAGTCTCCAGCCATACTAAAATGTCATCACAGGATCTACATATAGCTCTTGCCACAGTTGACATGAAACATGAATCATCAGAAAGAGACCAAACAAGTTTGATTTTCGTTGTAGGTGTATGAGGAGCTGAGGATACACCTTAAAATAAAGCCACACCAGACCAAGACTTAAGTTTTCTTTGAGAACAAGTACTAAGGTGCAAGGTGTTTTTTGAGGAATCAAATCTCCATATGGACCATTACTAATTTGCAATAGCTGAATAGAATCAGACCATGTGGTCTTTCATGATATGTTCTGCGTCATTTTCTGAGTGCGCCTATGTGACTGCTGCACTTCGATGAAACCAAAAAAGGATGTTGTTACAGCTCCCTACAGAGAGAAAGAGAGGCAGAGAGGCAGGCAGAGATGGAGATAGAGAGTGAACAACTCTTCACAGGAATTATCTCCCAGCATCGCCCCCATAAAAAGACACCACTGTTATCCTTAGGAAATAAAGTCAATAGCAACCTGACTGCATCACAGCAGGGTCATTAAACAGGGGAATTCCCAGCAGTCAGAGTAGGTGGAGAGGGGTCTGTTTGTATGAGTCACATATCAATAACTTTTATAGTCACAAAAAGAACAAAAATGATTAAATGAATGAGAAAGTATTTACTATTCAATAAAACCCTGAAAATAGATCCATGTTTGAAGCTTCAGATGAGATGAGTCTTTGTTAAAACTGTAGGGTGTGCTAAAATAACCACTGCTAATGCCAATGAGGAGGACCGCCTATAGTATTGCGTAACCCACCAGTCCAAAGAATAGTTAAAGAATAGATCCTAAAATATCAGAAAGGTCACACATTCAGATAAAAACATGTATCACATGAAATGATGTTTAAAATACACCACCACTTATTCACAGACCATCTATATGTTCACACTTCACAGCTAAACTATAATCAACACCTGTTTATTCAGGGTTTCTTCTGGAACCAAGGGCATTAATGGGGAGTTTGTTCCCCCTTGGCTGTAGTAAGTAAAAGTATCCCCTACTCTTGGCACTGCATTCACATCAGGAGCATTACTAAGCTCATAGTACTGAAGTTGGTTGGATGCAAGTTCCACTGCTCCACAGCCCAACAGCGTGGACTTTATACCCCTCTAGAAGTCACTGCTAGGCCGAGAGTGGCTCACCCCCTTAAAATGTCCAGCTATAAAAGATTCTGACCACAGATAGAGGACTAAAGCCAGCCGGTAACTGGTCAGCGGTAGATGTTCCAATCCAGTCATGGGAAGGCAATCATTCAATAAGAGACTAATTAATAATATTGATATTGCTTCAGCGCTTAAGATCACTTGAAGGGTCACTGCGCTGCCCACCACCCAGCACTGCTAGCTCTCACCGAGAGGGTGATTCAAGTGCATTTAAATAATTCTTCTTCCAGATTGTCAGGTCCAGCTTTTTCAGCAATTTTTAGTTTCAGTTTCTATTATTAATGTAGGGCTACTGCGATTAGTTGGCGTAATCAATGACGTGGATGTTAAAAATGAATTTCCATCAATATTTTTACCTGACATTATTTTACTATTATCACAATCATGACCAATTTTTGTTTTGTTTAGTTTAACACCACTACATAATTGCTATGGGCATTACTCAAGTCTTGTTTTTGGCTCCAGTTATGATGAACGGCATTTAAAGCTATCATTTTTTTATATAATTTTTTAATCTATATTTTTTTATAGGCAGCTTCAGTAAAGTTTGACTCAGTTAATGAAACAAGGTTCTAAAAGTTTACAAATACTGAATTAGATTAGAACAAAACAAAAAGGTGGTTTTACACTAAGAGCTACATACACCCACTACCCTGAAATTTCCACTGAATAAGAGAGTAAGAGAAAATGTTAAGACTAAAATCTTGGCTTCTTCACTGATTGACGAAGCCTGTGTGTGCGTGCGTGTGTGTGTGTGTGTGTGTTTTGGGCTTGATGTGACATGTACCTTATCTAACTTTTTTTCTGCCATTAATTCAAGAAAATTTCTTTGTGTAGGTAATGCCATAAATAAATCATCAGCATGCTGGATTTGCTGGATTTTGCTATTTAAACCTACAGTTGTAAATGTGTATATGAGGACATACAGTTTGCTGTGGTCAAAATAAACGGAACTTGATTGACAGAAAAACAGTCATTAGTGGCATGTGGCAATCAAGCAATCAATCAATCATTCTTCTCCAACGTGCAACCCCCTTCATTTTCACATTGCTTTTTCCACTCTCCTCGCTCTCCATAAACAAGTACCAAGCAATGAACTAAAGGCTTTTCCATATATAAACATATCCATTCATACTAACAGATGCTTACGCTATATTAGAGGATAGGCCGACTGGATCAGATGAGTAAAGTCATGAGAAATACTGTTATACTTTTAATACCGTCAGTTCTATATTTACAGACCAGATGCACCCAACAACCTCTAAGCATACAGAGATCAGATTACTTTGTTTACGTGTGCATGTGTGGTGTGTGTGTGTGTGTGTATTTGCAGCTAATGTATCTGGCAGACTCATGGACTCATTCAGTCATTATGGCCTGTCATCAGCAGTAATTGGCTGACTCATCCGCATTAGTCTATGGATCTGTGTGTGTGTGTGTGTGTGTGTGTGTGTGTGTGTGTGTGTGTGTGTGTGTGTGTATGTGTGTTATCCTTGGCCCTGTATATCATCTCTTTAAATGTAATAGAGTTCTTTTTCTTAGGAATTTTAGAGCCCTGTTTCTCATATCTGGTTCTAGTATCTGGGTATTGGAGGTCATGGAGTGCGCTGCTGCTGTAGAGACATTGATTTGCATATCGTCACGGTCATGCAAAAACCTGCTGTTTTTGAACTTGTCTTTTACAACATTGTGTCAAAATTTCCTGATCTATGAACCAAAAGAAATGCTCAAACAACTTGAAATAAAAATCAAAGAACTACACTTTATCATTTATTTTAACTTTCTAGTTTCTAGTTCTTATTATCAAGAAATAATAATACCATTCATTCTTATGGTAATACACTTAGCTACTATAAGGAATTATGTCCATAACATGCGATAGCACTAATGGAATGGTGTTAAGTGGTGTTAAGAGTGGCCTACATTAGCTTTCAACATTACAATTTTGACCATTTGTTTAATTCTAACTGGAGCATTAAAAAGAATAGAAATATGCTGTCGCTGTGACACAAAAAACGCCAAGAAAATCTCCAAAATGTCAACCTTTTTAACTTTCAACGGAAGTCAATGTAAAACAATTCTATTCCAAGCCATTCTGGAGCATTTCTATCAGTCCATTAATCATAAAATTCTGACAACGCAAACTGTGGCCAGATATAGTATTGTAGATATAGATATAGATATTGTTATAACAATATACTATATTATACAAAAGTTTTGGGACACCTGCTCGTTCACTGTTTCTTCTGAAATCAAAGGTATTAATAGAGTTGGAGTTACTGTCTCTAATGTCCTGGGAAGTTCTTCTACTAGATTTTGCAGCATTGCTGTGAGGATTTGATTGCATTCAGCGACAGAAGCCCCACCTAATCCATTCCAAACGCAGCGATATCAGACGGTGAAATGCATGCTTACCAGTATTCCTGATTAACATCCTGTAAAGATTGTTTTTAAAAACTGACAAAAAAAGCAAAAGTACTGTATTCTCATTTTGTCATGTGGGTTACTGCACCCCCATCTTGGACCATGGCAAGAACTGTACTGTATGTACATTTTGCAGGCATAAATGTAATGAGTCAAGACTGTTACAGAACAATAACAGATATGGAAGTATCCTGTTTTACTGTTCTGTTTTGGTTTGGCCGGATTTGCATCTGAATGACGAGACAACAGAGCTCAATGGTTCCCTGTAAGTTACTTCCATGTACCGAACTCTCAAACAGTTTTCCATTCTAGGGCACCTTTAAATCAGCCATTAGGGACCAATGTATCCTGTGCATGCTTCTATTGGCACATAGCTTAAGGCGTCAACTGCATGAAACTCCATTATCCTGTGCGGCCTTTTTTAAATGAAAGGTACTTGTGATGACACAGGAGCGCTTTGGAAAGTGCCAGCTGTGTGATTTAAAAGCAACATGATTAAAATGTATACTTCGAAGTATTCATGGAAAGACAAAAATAATAAATAAAAGAAATAAACATGTCAGTCATGCCCAACACCCCTGATCTGTAAATAATCATTAGCAGCCACTTTAACATTGTGCTATGTGGGTTTCTAGCTGACCAGAAAGGACACACGTTGAGCACTTAAGCAAGGAGTCTGGGTCAAAGTGTCAAAATGCATGGAAGCATCTAAAGTGATGAGTCAAGAAGCTGCAAAAAAACAGGAAAAGCTATTAAAGCTGGATAGACATCAAATGAGTCATCACAGTTAGGCTTGACACGGTCCCAGACCTTGGAAACACTACACTACACAACATAAAAAGATACAAAGTGATGTTAAAAGCAATGCTTGAGCACATTTGTACAGAACTGTTCAGAGGTGGCAAGAGTTCACATCGACACATCTTCACTGAATATCCCATAAGAAATGTATTAAAAAGTACAACAAAAGAATTGCTCTGGGGGCCTCCCATTTCTCTTGTTCATCTTCAATATGATTCTACATCTTGAATGGAGTCCACCTGTGGTAAGTTCAGTTAATTGGACATGCATTGGAAAAACACACACCTGTCTACATAATGTCCCACAGCTGACAATGCATATGCAAGCAAAAACCAAGCCATGAAGAGAAAAGAACTGCCTATATAGCTCAGAGACAGGATTGTGTGTCTAGAGAAGGCTACAACAATTCCAAGAGCACAGTGTCCTCCATTATCCTCAAATAGAAGAAGTCTAGAACAACCAGGACTTAGGCCTTAGTAAGAGAGACGACCAAGAACCCAATGGACGAGCTCTAAAGATCCTGTGTGCAAAGACGGGAGAAACTTCCAGAAGGTCAACCATCACAGCAACGCTCAGCAGAGTGGACGAACAGAAGCCTCTCCTCTGTATGAAAGCCAGTCTGGAAACACCTAAAGGTCCCTAAAAGACTGTGAGAATCAAGATTCCCTGCTCTGATGAAACCAAGATTGAACTTTCTGCCCTCGATTGTAAGCGTCATATCTGGAGGAAATCAGGCACTGCTCGTCACCTGCCCAATACCATCCTTACAGTGAAGCATGGTGGTGGCAGCACCATACTGTGGGGGTGTTTTTTTCAGCGGGGGAGAGAGAAACCTGAATGGAGCAAAGTACAGAGATATTCTTAATAAAATTAAATCCTGATCCAAAGCACTTGACCCCAATGACCCCAAGAACATGTATGTATGTATGACGTCTTTCCTTTGTCCTCAAATTTGATAAATTCCATCACATTCTTTTTATTTGAGAAGGCAGTTGTTTCTTTCCTAGGTTTCTAGCTTACCCTGCACTTTTTTTCCCTTTTCTCTCTCCCTCTATCACTCTCACTCCAACAACCCCCCCCACCCCCCCACCCCCCATCTCATCTGTCGACTGCCCCCCTACTCTCCACACCCCCGTCCCTCTGATCTCAAAGCACTCGTTGTGCGAGTAGCTGGGTGGCTGAGTGTTCAATTACGCAGTTTCAGCCATGTGTGTGTGTGTGTGTGTGTGTGTGTGTGTGTGTGCTCGTATGTGTGGAGAGACACTAGGCAAGTGATGTGTATCCTAGTGCTGAGTTACACACTCGTTCCTGCGGCTGTGAGTGGTGGAATGCACAGCTAAAGGATCGCCTCTCACAACTACTACACATGAAAAACATGCTAGCCTGCTGCCTGCAGGGACACACACATACACCCACACCCCCAACTAGGAGCCTATTCACCTAAGCCACCTCCTTTTTACAGGTACAAGTAAAAGAAAAGTAAAAAGTCTATTTGCAAAAGGCAACAAAAGGATTACATTAATAAAGAGGTGCCATTATAGAAGACTCTCACCCACACACACACACACACACACACACACACACACACACACACACACACACACACACACACACACACACACACAGGAAGTCCATTAGTTGAATCTCTCTCTCATTTCACTTTCTGCAATGACAACAAATCAGAACATTTTCTTTTCCTTTCCATATCTCTCTGTCCCTTTCTCCAACCATTTAAATGCCACACACATACACAACCAACCAACCAACCTTGAGATTTTTCACACACACACAAAAGACACACGCACACGTAGGTGTGAGAACAGAACGAGAGATGTGGAATTAAAGAGTTCATTTGTCTTTTTTTTTTTACCCTCTCGACACTGTAGCCCTGCCTGCTGAGTGAGAGACTGTGTGTGTGTGTGTACGCATTTCAGTGTGTGTGGTAACAAAGTGTGTGTGTGTCTTAGTAAGAGGGCTGCAGGTTGATTATTAGCTTAGCTGTAATGACTGTGCCGAAACAGAGCATTAGTCAGCCTTCTCTCTCTCTCTCTCTCTCTCTCTCTCAGGCTCACACACTCTTAACAGGCCCAGATACACAGCCAAGCTCCATAAAATAAAACCAAATCTGACCAGACTAAACAAGACAGATGGTTTCCTCACCTCACACAAACACAGACACACACTTCCACTTATATTAACAGTAAACCGACTCCCACTTACTGTGACAGAAACCTCAGCATTCAGTACATCAGCAGCACGAGGGAGCTTTGTTTATTTAAATACCGATAAGCTTGCATGAATTACCATCATTTCTGGGTATACAAGAGCATTTTAAGAAACTCTGTTAACATAAACACTCTGAGAAATGCTGCATTTTTCTTGCTGGAATCAAACCCAGTTAACACTTCAACTTCAACTTCACCCCCGAAGCCTCTCACTTCACAGTGTTGCACATTCGCTGTAATGCTTTGCCAGATAAACCCCTTAAACTGCAAGAGGGAGTATCTGGATTTCTATTCCTCACCGCCATAACTACCATAACATATTGAGCAATTTATTAGCAAGATCTGTCCACAGACGCATTTGTGCAATTATCTAATCAGCAATGAAGAAAAGCACACATTCTTCAGGTAATATTCACATATCAGAATTCCCTCTGGCCTGTTGGTGAGAGAGCTTACTAGTGAATGGCCAGTCTGGTTAGAGCGAACAGTAAGGCTACAGTAACTCAGAAAACTACTCAGTACAAATGTAGTTAACAGAAAAGCATCCCAGAACGCACAACCTGTCAAACTTTGAGGCGAATGGGCTTCATCAGCTTCTGTCAGTGGAGAACAGAAAGCTGAGGCTGCACTGGTTGAGGACTCTAACTAGACAGCTGAAGACGTAAAACTTAGTCTGGGCTGACGAAATTCAATTTCTACCATCTGTAGTCCAGTCTGAATGAACACAGGTGGTAGGGTCAGAATCTGGCACCAACAGCATGAATACATGGACTGAACCTGCCTTGTGTCAAAAGCCCAGTCCCTTCCAGTTCCCTTGCTAAGAAAAGCATAGTCAGTGCTTAATAAACACTGATTAGCTACAGGTTTCATTACTAACAGTGTAATTAGATGAAGAGCAGCAGATGTTGAATACAAATCACTCAGGAAAGTCTCCGAATAGTAGTTTATAAGAATCTGCCGCTACGGATGTTTTTAGTGTATCGTGATAAATATTGTGTATCTCAAAAAAAAATCATTATATAGTATTTTTAACACATCGCCCAGTCCTATTTAAGACCACAGTCTTTTAACGGTTACTTTCAGCCTGATGTACCACGTCCCAAAGCAAAAGTTCTCAAACTGATTTCATGAGTTCAGTTTTCTTCAGCTACCTTAAAATGAATCACTAATAAACAAACCTGCAGTTTGAACTGTGAATGATTACTGCACATTGTAAAGAGTTGCCAAGGTATATGAAATTGAAATTGTGGGCCAATGATATCAGATCATGTATTTGATGAACATATCTGCAGATATAGAGGCCGGCACCAATGCATAAACACAAAACGGATAATCCCCAGAGCTATTATATTATACTGCATATGCATACCAATGTTTGTAATCAGTCTGTGAGATAGTATGAGATGGCATGTATTGACAGGACACTCCAGCCAAGCCCAGGATGTGTAATTTCCTCTACTCTCCACCTTATTCTGTGAGAACAGCTTTCAAAATAAGCCAAGTCATACTTCTTTTAATCCTACTCATGTTCTAAATTGTGTTTCATTGGAAAACCATGGATTTTGCATTGGTTCAACATTTAATACAATCATTATTAAATATTTCATACATATTCTGTGGTTAAAGAGCTTTTATTTACCAGTTTTCACAGGGTATAATTCTTTCACTGATTCTCTGCCAATCTACCTTTATCGAAATACGAGTGCATGAAGTCTTCTTGCTCAGTCCTCCTGAAGACTGAAAACCAGAAGGACAATGTATAATTTAAGTTAGTAGCCATGCAAACAGCATGAATGAACATGTTCAGTGGTTTAGACCATCATCATCATCTTTAGTCTGTATGAATAGTCAGCTTTTAACTTCACTATTGCATCATTTTACCAGCACCACGATGTTGCTTCACTGGACTTTTTGATATTTGGCAGTATTTCCCTGCCACTTGCTCAAGGCCATATAATTAGTGTGAGTAATGGCCGACTCATACAATACAAATGTTTTTAAATCTGCAAACCACCCAGCATTGCTGAGCACCATAGCACATTATTCTCCACTGCCATGCAAAAGGGCTGGTTGGTCATTGGGTGTTTCAATGCTTTCGTCCCAAGCACGACAACAATGCCATCTTCCAGGACCATTGACCTCAACTACATTCAAATTCGTTAAAAAGAAAATTGTACCGCACAGTACAAAGGAATTCAAAGCAAGGAAGGAGACAGCAGTACAGGAAACTATTGATTACAGTGGTATGCAAAATGTCTTATTGAGAATAGCCAAGTGAAGGCCATAAGGATTGATTTCAAAAAGATGAAATAGAAAAATAAATGTGTAGCATTTTTTTTATTTTTTTTTTTTACTTTAATTTCCATCTTTTATGGTTTTCACATAACAACGTTAAAGGCCCAAGCCAAAGCACTTAGTATAGTACTTAGTAGCATGCAATTTAGCAAGTATCACAGCTTGTAACACCTTTTTGTAGCCAGCTTAGAGTCTTTTGGATCTTGTTTTTGGGGGATTTCTGGGGGGTTTCTAGTTTTGGGGGATTCCTGAACTTTCTTGCATGCATGCACTGCTCTTTTGAGGCCTATTCACACATTCCGATGATGTTTAGGTTGGGGAACTGTAAGAGCCATGGCAAAACCTTTATCTTGTGCCTCTTAAAAGTAGTCCACTGTGGATTTTGAGGTGTGTTTAAGATCATCATCCTGCTGCAGAAGCCATGCTTTTTCATCTTTAGCTTTCCAAAAGATGGTGCATTGGCTTCAAGAAGTTGTTCGTATTTTGTCCCCTATTCTTCCCACCACCGGTAAAATGTTTCACATGCCACTGGTTGCAATCACAAGCCCGACGCATGAACGATACGCCCTCAGTTGGAAAGGTATGCTTCTCATGAAATGCCTCCATGCTAATCTAAGTGGATTTTGTCCACATTCTTCTGTCTCATCATCATCTGCAGCAGCTATGTACATGAGAAATTATCATAAAACAAACAATTAAATATTGACACAAATATTTATATTAACTTAATTCCAGACAACATACAACTTGCACAGAAAAGCAAAGTCATTCTACATCAGACCCAGTCTGAAAAAGCTAAAAACGACACGGCATGACTTGTCTTCATGGGTTGGTAAATCCTTGACCAAGCTTTCTGCTTATGAAACGGGTTATGAAAAATTCAACTCCAACGATGGTTTGGTGGGCTTTTAGATTAAAAGTGAATTGTGAAACTATAAATCAATGGAATCAGCAATTAGGCTTGCTAAATCAGTGTTTTCTGCAGCCCTAACAGACACAGCGAGTTCAGACTGAGCCTGAGAGCAGTCACATAAAAGCAGAAGATGGAATAGGCCATTTTCTCTGAGCAGACACTTGTATCAAGGCCAGCCGAAGACTTCTGCACAAGCTAACCACACACACCGTCCCATTTCCTTAGCAACTGTGACTCATTTCCCTAACGACGCGGTGCTGAGAGAGAGAGAGAGAGAGAGAGAGAGAAAGAGAGTGAAAGAGACAGAGCGAGAGAGAGTTAGGGAACTTTGAGAAAATTAGATATTTTGTACTGCTTATAGCTGCCATGCATCTCCCAGATCACCTCACCTTTACACTGCAGACACACACGGGCCTTCAGATGAGCGCAGTTATAACGCCACTGTCATTAGACGAAATGTTGTTTTCAGGACAATCTATCAATCTGTTTACAATCAGCCGCTATGAGGACAAACACTGAGGATCCACAGAGAGCTCTCAGAAGAACCGAAACTATGAAAGGCCAGGCAAATGCATCTTCTGAGACCGTAAAACAGATTTGTGCAGCTTTAAAAATTGGTGTTTTGGTTGGTTGGAAAACAGTGTCGGCTCTATCTGTCTCTGTAAACAAGCCCCACCTTTCCCCTCCTCATCTGCACTCAACCCTTCATCACTTCTTGGTCACAGAAACTCATTACAGGTCATTATGCTCAGACACAGAGACCCCGCTGATGCCACAGCCATCCGTGGTCGAGAGTCACAGAGAGCATAATTGGCCTCTCTCTGGGAAAGTAGCCTTCACCCCTCCAGTGCAGGAGACAATCCTAGTGAGCAGGTGTGAATAAATGGGGTCAGAAAAGTCTGTGGGGAGCTCCCAGCAGTCAGCAGTGGTGAGGGGACAAACCAGAGAGGGACAAACCACTAACCTGCGGTTTAATGATGCACGGGGTCAACAAAAGCCATCCCACCTATGCAGAACCAAAAAAAGGTCACATCACAGTCACATTTTTTTTTAATTGCCAGGGGGTGGGGGAAATGTGCTGTGGCAACACAGTACATCATTCGCGGCTGCATACGGAGCTGCACAGCCAAAGACCAGTCAGTCAGAGAGCCCATGCTAATCTTTGTCCACGGTCAAAAGCACCTCTGTGTTAGAACTGGAACTTGGACTGATGGAACGAGGTCGTCTGGTCCAGAGACTCCAGATTCCTTTTCAGATTTCATTCAGGTGGACCTGAATGCCCTGTAGTGCCACATACTTAAACACTTACCATTGTGGGCCAGGTATGCTCATTCATCACAGCGTTATTCCTCAATGGCAGCGGCCTCTTTCAGCAAGATAATGCATCCTGCCACACTGAACACAAAAATTTCAATCTCAAAATTCCCCAGATATGAATACGATCAAGCTTCTGTAGGATGCTTATCCTGCTTTTGTTGGAGTAACTGTCTCTACTGTGTTTCTACTAGATTTTGGACCACTGCTATGAGGATGTAATTGCGTTCAGTGACAAGAGCATAAGTGAGTTTAGGATGTTGGACGACCACCATTGCACCTCACCCTCAACCCATCCCAAAAGTACTGGGCGGAGCACCATCAGTCCAGATCATGCTCCACAGCTCAATGCTGGGGCCTTTATTAAAGCATTAGAACACCTTTAGTTATGCTATAAGTCGTTCCGGTTTTCTTTTGCTCAGGGCATTTATGTTACTTCTTGGCTCATTATATGATTTATAGCAACAGCGTTTAACTGAGTGAAAAAATTAAATAAATAAATCTGCACATCTGCATCAGCAACGAGTACAATTTTAAGTAGCTGAACGCATTAATTAGAAAGGGTGTCCACAAACATTTGCACATATAAATAAAAATATGTGCAATATGTGCAATGCTGAACCATAGTAGTGCCATCTGTTTCCACACACATTCAGCACTGTTGTGCTAATAATAGGCTAAAACTTGAAGGAAATGCAATAATGACTATTTACAATAAACACGTTTGCCCACCTACTGAACCTACAGAACACTGCGAGACAACCTCCAGCTTTTGAGGACTCACCAACATATAATAGACCTTTACAACACTCCCTTCCACAGTACTGTAAACAGGTATGTTGTGCGGGTGTGGGTGTGGGTATGTGCGCAGGAAGAGTGTGTTAATTATCCAGGTAAAACGGAGTAATCTACATCACACGCCACAGAGAATCAAACCATGCTTCCTGCTTTTATAAATGGAAATGATATTCAGAGCGCTGAACTCTAAACTGTGCATGTATGAGAGTGTGTGTGTGTGTATGTGTGTGTTTTGGCTTGTGATGACTTTGATGAGGGCTTTTCAAAAAGAGCTGTGGGAGGGGAGGGGCAAAGAGGAAATGAAACAATTAAATGAACACAGAAGTGAAGAGCCTCTTCATGCCCTACAGAGAGAGAGAGAGAGAGAGAGAGAGAGAGAGAGACGCACAGAAAGAGGGAGGATGAAGAGAGGTATACAGAAAGAGGCAAAAATAAAGAAAGAGAGACACGTAATAAATGGAGTGAAGGAGAAAAGGGAGGTGGACCGACAGTAAAAGTAAGGGAGACGTACAGACAGTGAAAAAGGACAAGACGTAGACAGTGAAAGAGAGAGAGAGAGAGAGGAAGGGAGAGAGAGAGAGGGGAGGAAGGTGAGAAGAGTGAAAGGAAATGAGGGAGGGAAAAAATGAAAAGCAAGGCGGAGAGAAAGAGAGAGAGGGAGGGACAGAAAAAGGGGAGAGTGGACAGAGTGAAAGAAAGGAAGTGAGAGAGAAGAGAGAAATCCAGAGCAAGGGGAGTAAAAATGGACAGAGAGACAAAGAGGGAAAAAAGGAGGGAGTAAAGTAAGGGGAGAGTGGAGAGAAAAAGAGGGGCTGAGAGAGAGAGAGAGAGAGAGAAACAGAGCAAAAAAGACAGAGAGAGACAGGGGGAGAGAGAGCAACACAGAGAGAGATAATAGATAATAGGTCCTGTTCAATCCTGCTTCATAAAGATGATGAGCTAAATATCCAGAGCTGCTGGACCGGGCGGGCTGATTCTGACCTTATTTGTAGGACGGCTTAAAAACGTACAGATGATGGTATAACACTACGTCAGTGGCCTTGATACACAAACCCCTCTGGGGGAGAAAATAAAAAATAAATCAGCCGCAAGAATGTCAGACTATTAAGACAAATCCTCAAAACCTTTTTGTTTTAAGCTCCTTACATAACCTGCCATGACTCTCGCTCTGGGATTCTCTCCCGCTTTCAACAGCACAAACATGTTTTTGCTCTGCTGGTCACAGCTTGTTTAAAGGTGAGGAGCACAGACATATTCTCTCTGATGTTCAACACACACACACACACACACACACACACACACACACACACACACACACACACACACACACGATGATGCTTTTTGGTAAGCTGTACCAAAGAGAACTTCGTCCACGATGAGAAACTCATCATCTCTGTATTGCGGATTAACCTGCATGCGCTGAAAGCTAATGACGCAGGGAGAAGCAGCCCCTGCTCATAACTCTGAACTTGAACCCAGAGACAGCAGTAGCGAGGCATATGAAAGAGCCACCGCAGCCCATAATTATAATTACTCTGTGTGTGTGTGTGTCATGAGGCATATGTCTAATAATACCAGGCTGGAAAAGGCAGATGCATGACGACACATATCGATATGTCAACACTGACGAATCCAGACTTTGAGGTCATGTTTATTAATTTGTTTTGGGCGTGTTTTTTTTTTTTTTTTTGTTTTTGGGGGGGGGGGGGGGGTGGGGGGGGGTGCTACCAGCAGCTTCCTGATGAAACAGCCGATGAAATATTGCTCCCCTGTTAATGGAGCGTAATATAATGAGAGCTCTGGGAAACCTTATTCAGATCTGGATCAATAATGTGTCTGTCTGCAAAACAAACAACGCAGACGACCCAATTAAGAGATGACACACGACTGGAGAGCAGCTCTGGCTGATCCGCAGAGGGGATCAGTGTTTCTCTGGGAACACGGCAGCATTTCTGAAGCTTTTAGTAGCTTTCAGGTAGGAGATCTGAAAACTTGAGACAGGTGAAAAAAGTTCAGAAATCAAAGTCCTGTATTCTGGTGACTAAAATGTAGAGCTATGCAAATATAAACAATGATTTAATTTAAATTTTGAGACACTGCCCATGATTTCTGCCCTGCTGGCTCCATAAGAGTGCATAGTGCTTGGACCCCGATGATTGCCACTTGCAACATAATTTTGAGGTGTCCTAGACGAGAAAACTGTATTTGCCTAGACATATTTAATAGTTTAGTTTAGTATTTAATATAAATATATAAATAGAAATATTTCACATACATTTAATATAAATATTTAATAGTTTGGTACATGGAACTGACATACCGTGACCCTCAAAATCTCTCAAGTCCAGCATAAGCAAATCAGGGTGGTAAAACACAAGAACTTTACCCAACAGTTAGTTACATCCTGAACACCACAAGTCCTTATAGCCCTTATATACTGGTGAAGACCACCATGGGAAGAAAATGGGGGTTTTAATGCTTGTAGTTAGTTTTTAGAGACAAACTATTAGCCACAATTAGGGGTGTATGAAAAGAGATATATCAAAGTATTGTGATAGTTTTGCTAAACTACATAAATTCTCCAAAATAATTAATTTGAATAAACAGTTTAGATGTAAAGATTGGTGCCAGACAGTGGTTCAGTTTGTGTTGTATTGAACCCCTGACCTATAGTTAGCAGTGTTGTACTCTTCAGATCCCACTGTACCGATTGCATAAAAAGTAAACTTTTATTTTACTTAGATTTCATTCACTTAATGTTGTGTTGGACAGTTTGCCAGGTTCCTGCCAACACACAGCCCTGGCCACAACTGAGTTGAACACAAACGAGTTGCTATGTGAATCAGGCTTTTGCCTGCGGTTGTGCCTGGGGCCTAAACCGGGGAAGGGGGGCACAAACACAGGGCACAAGGAAGAAAAAGTGTTTGTGCTAGGCTAAAAGTGAGCACTAGCTGACCAGTAGGACTGGGCTTTATGATCAAAAATTTTATACGACTTTATTGGTTTTATGGTATATCAATATTTTTAATTTATTCACATATTTATTTTTGCCAGCAAAACTGACTAAAGTTGACTCATGAATTGCCTTCTTTCTAAACTAGAATCCTATTAGAATCAGTAGGCCTGTCTTTATAGATTAACAGTGGCTTCCTTTACTACATATACACATATTTAACAACAAAAGTATAATCAAATATTTTTGCGAATAATAATTAGAAAGATAATTCGGTAATTACTGCACTCTTTAAAACATCTTTGGAAAGTTTATGAACTGAACTTAAGAAACAAACAAAACAAATGTGTTTAAAGTTCAGTTTTACCCCAGAAAGCCATTCGTTTCTCAACACTGCTGTAGTGTGTTCATAAAGTGCTTGGCATCCCGCAAGTGATCGTTTTACTGCATGATTAGCTGAGGCGTCTCACAGACTTCACTGGTTGACGACCTCTTCCAAAGATCTAATAGGACTTCTACCGCCTGCCTGTTCTTCGTAATCGTGAGTTCGCCGGCAGACGTGAGCGGGTTTACTTTAAATGAGGCCAGGGGTCCTTCAGAAGCATTTGTGTGCTAACATACAGTGTGCTAGTCAACACAATGCTAAGCGTTTGTGCTGTTTGCGATGCGTTCAATTTGTTTCTGAACATTTTTGTTGCATAGCCGCATTATGATATGGAAGAAGACATTGTGTCGAGTCACACTCTGGAACAATTACTAAACAAGCTAGGCTACACTATGAAAGCAAGCAAACTACACTATGCAACGCAACGTGGTTTCAGTGGGAGCTGTTACAGCGCCTAAACCAGCCAATCAGAGCAGAACTCATCCATTTATTCTCAAATACACCCCAAAATGGGTCTAAACCCCCCCCCCCCCTGTTTCCCTGATCGATGTCGCAGCTTCTACATAGACTTGGCATCTTTAAAAAGCGAATATTCAGCTCTCTGCTCAATTTGAAGAATAAACCAGCTTAAGTGTAAGGGGATCTTCTTAAAGGGAGTTCTGACCGGCCCATAGAAATACTGGCATGACTGCTGCTGAAGAATTTTCAGCTGGCATTAGACTAAAAGGATAAAGGATAAAGGTGCACGTATTCGTCACTGTACAGTGTGGACTGTACAGCGAAATGTGTCCTCCGCATTTAACCCATCTGGTAGTGAACACACTCACACACACACACGTGTTAGGGGCAGTGAGTACACACACACACCCAGAGCGGTGGGCAGCCAACTCCAGCGCCCGGGGAGCAGAGAGGGTAAAGGGCCTTGCTCAAGGGCCCAACAGTGGCAGCTTGCCGAGCCCGGGAATCGAACCCACAACCCTGTTATCGATATCCCGGCGCTCTAACCGCTGAGCCACCACTGCCCCACACACACACACACACACACACACACACACACACACACACACACACACACACACACACACACACACACACACACACACACACACACACACACACACACACACACACACACCATCGTTTACATTTCCATGAATTGTGTCATGAAAACTGTGGATTCCAATGACTGGCAGCGATTTTTTAAGCCATTTAGCCATTTATTAACAGCAAATTTCCCAGCATAAAAAGATGAATTACTTTTGCACTTGAAAATAAAGCAGATAATGTAAACAAATGAGACGATAATGAACAGCTCGTGGAATAATCTACAGACGCTGCAGATACAGATGCCTCTTCACCCAAGCGTCTCCTTGTAGTGCCTTATAATAAAGGCAGGAAACGACCCCTTATGTTGGACAATAGGGGACAGGCATTTAAAGGAAGATAAGGGTGGTTTTCAACAAAGCACTACCGCAAGCTCACTCATGCATACAAACACACATGCATACACACTTGGCGTGCAACCGTACAACAGCTTCATGATATGAGTAACAGTTCAACCTCTCAATTTTCTCTTTGTATTTATTATATAACGGCTCAAACTGCGGGTAGAGTTGCTTATTCAAGAGGTGCTTTGTCCATATGGTGACGGTACAGTTACTGCATAATGCAAACACGGTCATTCAGAGTCCTCAAATGAGACATGCACCATTCTACAGACAATTACCAAGTCACAACTGAACTGTTATTCAACAGTGGCTACAGAAAACCAGACCTACCCAGAGAAAACACTCCATCGCTCAAAACACACTCAGAAGACGTGTAGGTTCACTGGTCATTTCGGATAGCAGATAAAACGGCTATGCTTTAGTTTGTTGAGTTTGTAGTGTTGTAGACTTTGTGACCCCTGTTCCTGCCACTGTAAATATATCTGGTAAGTGTCCCTGCGAAAATCAAACCTCTCTTAACAATTAAGTTTTACAGAAATGTAGAAAAATCTGTGATATTTTCACCAAATTCAATACTGATTTAGGGAGAGGTGAAAGTCAATACCACATAAAAGTTAAAATGTTAAAGTAGAAGTCAGGTCAAAGTACGAAGCCTACAGAAGCATGTAGTGGAGCTTCATTTATCAGCATAGGAAGTGAAGTTTGTTGGAGGTGTTTGTTTTTTGAGATCCCCACCCATCCACCAGTCATGAAAAAAAGATTTTGGATGCTTGGAAGTTAATTATATTAATAATTAAGAATATTCAGACGTTAGAATTAGAATATAAACACTGTTTAAATATCCTAAATAACTAAAACATGAAATAAATAAAACCCACTGGTTTTAAACAAAGCCGTCATATCAGCTCGTTCACTTTAAAGGGCCCTCCTCGCTCATTCTGCTTAAAGCCAAAATTTTCCCACATTGGCGCTGTGGAATGTGACTTTGCCACCGTGTCCAGATGGACTCACTCTTCCAAACTTTTTGGCTGAAGTTCTGCAGTCTTTGAGGGGAAAAAAAAAATCAGCTATTAGCTATCTGAGTATCCCATCTTCACCTAACGCATGGGGTGTAATGAATAACAAAACTGATGGTTTCGGAACGGATTACAGATCGGATCATTTTACGGATCAGCAAAACAGAAATAACTGAATGCTTGTTGTCTTGCATTGGAAAGTAAGCTACAAATGTCTATGTATGGCTTGAATAAACAGTGTGAAAGACTACAGCAGCAGTAGTACTTAAAGAACAATGAACAATTAGAGAGTGTATTTAGTCCGGTTTAATTGGATGAAGTAGAAATGAAATATTTACTCACTGTACTCCGTGAGTAGTGACTTTGTGAGCCCTGTTCCTGCCACTGTAAATATATCTGAGCTGGTATGTGTCCATGTGAAAATCAAACCTCTTAACAATACTATCCCATAGTACTATCCCATACGGAGTATGGGATAGTATTCAGAAACCAGTATTTTTTTAAATCTGCAGATACTGATGTAAAAGTCTTTGAATATCATATAACATTACCATATTGCCTAGCCCTAACCTGAGATTCGATGAATTCAAGAAGGAGGGACAATTTGACTCTTGAATCGATTGAATCGATTGAATCGTCAAACGTTTCTAAAGGTTATTTGATAACATAATTGTGCAAGCCCTGTCAGAGGCTCTATGGTTACTCTGGTTAAGTAGGTGAAGTGATTAAGATGAAGTTTAATGCTGAAACCTACTGCAGTTCGTTCTTCCCTCTGGAGGGAACTAAAACTCAAATGTAGGAACTGCTCTTCAGTTAACATAATGCTTGTTGAACAGTCATTAAAAAAACATCTCTGCTGGTCAGCTGTTCCCTAAAGTATGCTTCTTTCAAATAATTGTGACCGTGGCTCAACCCAACAAACTCAGCTAAATGATTTAGAATTTGCATCGCCTCCTAATTTCTCAGCATCCTAAAACTTCAGGAACAGGAACTCAAATGGCAAACCGTTTAGTTCTGCAACGCCCAGATTTTAAATATGATGGCTAGGCAGGCCAGGCCGCACATCTAAAATAGACCAGCAGGTCTAACAATAGGGAGGAGAGTGCAAGGCGCAAAGAGTGCAAGCTACAAAGGCTAAGCCGACAAAACCGACCTCATGATTGGCAGTCAGAAGATCTTTCGTTCTAGCAGCAATCAAGCTGCACTTAATCAACTGTCTAACAACTCAACACGTTCGTCCCCTCTCTCACTAAGCTTGATACATTTGCTGCATGTGTGGCATGTTAAGAGCACAATAACCTTCACAGGACACACAGGCGAAAAATAAAGAAGTAAAGACTTAAACTAAATGAAAACCACAACCTGTTTCTCTGTAAAAATAAATGAAACTTAAATTAAATAAAATCACTGCATCACCATGTGCCCAGAAACCCAAAAATTATAAAGAGCAAGTGATCTTCATTAAAAGAAATAATGGCACCACTGCCAGTCCCGTTATTATTGCATGCTTTGGCCTATACGCGATCAGCAATCAGGTGATACTGAGAGACGATCAGATCATATTCGGGAGTTAAGGATTACAGCAGCTCTGTGCTGGGCTCCTCGGTCACAGGACGCTGCAGTTCCTAGTTCAACTGCTAGACTGGACTGCAGAGCTTGTGCATGGCTGCAGAAACCCTATACAGCCAGTGCACGAAACTCACGTGAGTACAGCAGTCTGGTCGTTTGTTTGATTGTTCATTTTCACCACCGTATCTGACTCAAACGCACATATTTGTATTAGAATGAGAATTAGACTAAAGACTTAACACCACTAATCAGATACCCCTCTTGAGAGTCCATCATTCAGCCCAGTATAGTGAGTATCAGAAGACAGCAGAGCTAACAAACACCACTACTGCACAAAACAGCAAACAGCGCAGACCACATCTAACCACGACCAAAAGCACACAGCAACAGTCAGAAAGCTAAAGGAAACACGTCCAAAGTGAGGGAGTCCAACCCTGGATAATCAGCCCTTTTACGTCGTGATTCCACTCCGACCTCAACAGTTCTGCACTGGAATTCACAGCTTTCTCAGCAGGTGCTCGGATTTCGACAGCGTTTTGAAAGTGGTTGATTCCGAATGGTAAAGTACATTTAAGCTTGAGACGATGCACAACATTACATGCGCCCTGCGCCATGATGCATTACCAAGGAGTGCCGGGAAAGCTTAAAGTGGCATCAAGCCCCACCCTCAATCGATATTGGCAATCAGCAGATTAAGCTATTCAGTGTCGCCCCCAAAAACACTGATTGGCCCATCTTTACTTTAAGATCTTATGCACTTTTGCCATCATTTAGATTTGATTTAAACTGGTTTTCTTTACTTCTAAGAAGTCTTTAACTATTAACAGCTTTAAAACGTATTATTTACGAGTAATAAATGCAAGAGAGAGCCTTAACTGTTATGACAGGTTTTTCAAATTCGGTCATGGCGCGCCAGTGTTCAGCTGTTTTGCAATTTCCTCACTCACACCTGAACTGTCGGACAGTTACCAGTGGGTGATGGGTGTGTTCAAACAGTGTTCCTAATACACTATTTGGACAAAAGTATTGGTACACCGGTTTACTCGTTAACTGTTTCATCCCAAATAAAATTTGTACTGTCCAGGGAAGACTAGATTTTGCACATTGCTGTGATGATTTGATTGTACTCTTGTCTTAAGGTTAACATAGAAGCTTGGTGCTCACTAGTTGATTGAGGTGCTGATTCAGGTGTAGTTTCAGGCCAGCTAGAAGTGTGAATTGCAGAGGAGGAGCCAAGTGCCTCCAATCTTGATAAATTAGGTGTGGAGCCACTCAGAAATCAGTGTGCTTGCTTTTTTTACTTGGGGTCATCTTTAGCTTGTAAGGTAGGCTGGTTTTAAATATACTTCTAACTAGATTCTGCTAACACTCTTGTCTTAAGGTTAACATAGAAGCTTGGTGCTCACTAGTTGATTGAGGTGCTGATTCAGGTGTAGTTTCAGGCCAGCTAGAAGTGTGAATTGCAGAGGAGGAGCCAAGTGCCTCCAATCTTGATAAATTAGGTGTGGAGCCACTCAGAAATCAGTGTGCTTGCTTTTTTTACTTGGGGTCATCTTTAGCTTGTAAGGTAGGCTGGTTTTAAATATACTTCTAACTAGATTCTGCTAACACTCTTGTCTTAAGGTTAACATAGAAGCTTGGTGCTCACTAGTTGATTGAGGTGCTGATTCAGGTGTAGTTTCAGGCCAGCTAGAAGTGTGAATTGCAGAGGAGGAGCCAAGTGCCTCCAATCTTGATAAATTAGGTGTGGAGCCACTCAGAAATCAGTGTGCTTGCTTTTTTTACTTGGGGTCATCTTTAGCTTGTAAGGTAGGCTGGTTTTAAATATACTTCTAACTAGATTCTGCTAACACTCTTGTCTTAAGGTTAACATAGAAGCTTGGTGCTCACTAGTTGATTGAGGTGCTGATTCAGGTGTAGTTTCAGGCCAGCTAGAAGTGTGAATTGCAGAGGAGGAGCCAAGTGCCTCCAATCTTGATAAATTAGGTGTGGAGCCACTCAGAAATCAGTGTGCTTGCTTTTTTTACTTGGGGTCATCTTTAGCTTGTAAGGTAGGCTGGTTTTAAATATACTTCTAACTAGATTCTGCTAACACTCTTGTCTTAAGGTTAACATAGAAGCTTGGTGCTCACTAGTTGATTGAGGTGCTGATTCAGGTGTAGTTTCAGGCCAGCTAGAAGTGTGAATTGCAGAGGAGGAGCCAAGTGCCTCCAATCTTGATAAATTAGGTGTGGAGCCACTCAGAAATCAGTGTGCTTGCTTTTTTTACTTGGGGTCATCTTTAGCTTGTAAGGTAGGCTGGTTTTAAATATACTTCTAACTAGATTCTGCTAACACTCTTGTCTTAAGGTTAACATAGAAGCTTGGTGCTCACTAGTTGATTGAGGTGCTGATTCAGGTGTAGTTTCAGGCCAGCTAGAAGTGTGAATTGCAGAGGAGGAGCCAAGTGCCTCCAATCTTGATAAATTAGGTGTGGAGCCACTCAGAAATCAGTGTGCTTGCTTTTTTTACTTGGGGTCATCTTTAGCTTGTAAGGTAGGCTGGTTTTAAATATACTTCTAACTAGATTCTGCTAACACTCTTGTCTTAAGGTTAACATAGAAGCTTGGTGCTCACTAGTTGATTGAGGTGCTGATTCAGGTGTAGTTTCAGGCCAGCTAGAAGTGTGAATTGCAGAGGAGGAGCCAAGTGCCTCCAATCTTGATAAATTAGGTGTGGAGCCACTCAGAAATCAGTGTGCTTGCTTTTTTTACTTGGGGTCATCTTTAGCTTGTAAGGTAGGCTGGTTTTAAATATACTTCTAACTAGA
This sequence comes from Salminus brasiliensis, assembly GCF_030463535.1. Classification (NCBI taxonomy): domain Eukaryota; kingdom Metazoa; phylum Chordata; class Actinopteri; order Characiformes; family Bryconidae; genus Salminus; species Salminus brasiliensis. Next base: position 13,711,974 of record NC_132902.1, on the reverse strand, counting down.
TTCTGCTAACACTCTTGTCTTAAGGTTAACATAGAAGCTTGGTGCTCACTAGTTGATTGAGGTGCTGATTCAGGTGTAGTTTCAGGCCAGCTAGAAGTGTGAATTGCAGAGGAGGAGCCAAGTGCCTCCAATCTTGATAAATTAGGTGTGGAGCCACTCAGAAATCAGTGTGCTTGCTTTTTTTACTTGGGGTCATCTTTAGCTTGTAAGGTAGGCTGGTTTTAAATATACTTCTAACTAGATTCTGCTAACACTCTTGTCTTAAGGTTAACATAGAAGCTTGGTGCTCACTAGTTGATTGAGGTGCTGATTCAGGTGTAGTTTCAGGCCAGCTAGAAGTGTGAATTGCAGAGGAGGAGCCAAGTGCCTCCAATCTTGATAAATTAGGTGTGGAGCCACTCAGAAATCAGTGTGCTTGCTTTTTTTACTTGGGGTCATCTTTAGCTTGTAAGGTAGGCTGGTTTTAAATATACTTCTAACTAGATTCTGCTAACACTCTTGTCTTAAGGTTAACATAGAAGCTTGGTGCTCACTAGTTGATTGAGGTGCTGATTCAGGTGTAGTTTCAGGCCAGCTAGAAGTGTGAATTGCAGAGGAGGAGCCAAGTGCCTCCAATCTTGATAAATTAGGTGTGGAGCCACTCAGAAATCAGTGTGCTTGCTTTTTTTACTTGGGGTCATCTTTAGCTTGTAAGGTAGGCTGGTTTTAAATATACTTCTAACTAGATTCTGCTAACACTCTTGTCTTAAGGTTAACATAGAAGCTTGGTGCTCACTAGTTGATTGAGGTGCTGATTCAGGTGTAGTTTCAGGCCAGCTAGAAGTGTGAATTGCAGAGGAGGAGCCAAGTGCCTCCAATCTTGATAAATTAGGTGTGGAGCCACTCAGAAATCAGTGTGCTTGCTTTTTTTACTTGGGGTCATCTTTAGCTTGTAAGGTAGGCTGGTTTTAAATATACTTCTAACTAGATTCTGCTAACACTCTTGTCTTAAGGTTAACATAGAAGCTTGGTGCTCACTAGTTGATTGAGGTGCTGATTCAGGTGTAGTTTCAGGCCAGCTAGAAGTGTGAATTGCAGAGGAGGAGCCAAGTGCCTCCAATCTTGATAAATTAGGTGTGGAGCCACTCAGAAATCAGTGTGCTTGCTTTTTTTACTTGGGGTCATCTTTAGCTTGTAAGGTAGGCTGGTTTTAAATATACTTCTAACTAGATTCTGCTAACACTCTTGTCTTAAGGTTAACATAGAAGCTTGGTGCTCACTAGTTGATTGAGGTGCTGATTCAGGTGTAGTTTCAGGCCAGCTAGAAGTGTGAATTGCAGAGGAGGAGCCAAGTGCCTCCAATCTTGATAAATTAGGTGTGGAGCCACTCAGAAATCAGTGTGCTTGCTTTTTTTACTTGGGGTCATCTTTAGCTTGTAAGGTAGGCTGGTTTTAAATATACTTCTAACTAGATTCTGCTAACACTCTTGTCTTAAGGTTAACATAGAAGCTTGGTGCTCACTAGTTGATTGAGGTGCTGATTCAGGTGTAGTTTCAGGCCAGCTAGAAGTGTGAATTGCAGAGGAGGAGCCAAGTGCCTCCAATCTTGATAAATTAGGTGTGGAGCCACTCAGAAATCAGTGTGCTTGCTTTTTTTACTTGGGGTCATCTTTAGCTTGTAAGGTAGGCTGGTTTTAAATATACTTCTAACTAGATTCTGCTAACACTCTTGTCTTAAGGTTAACATAGAAGCTTGGTGCTCACTAGTTGATTGAGGTGCTGATTCAGGTGTAGTTTCAGGCCAGCTAGAAGTGTGAATTGCAGAGGAGGAGCCAAGTGCCTCCAATCTTGATAAATTAGGTGTGGAGCCACTCAGAAATCAGTGTGCTTGCTTTTTTTACTTGGGGTCATCTTTAGCTTGTAAGGTAGGCTGGTTTTAAATATACTTCTAACTAGATTCTGCTAACACTCTTGTCTTAAGGTTAACATAGAAGCTTGGTGCTCACTAGTTGATTGAGGTGCTGATTCAGGTGTAGTTTCAGGCCAGCTAGAAGTGTGAATTGCAGAGGAGGAGCCAAGTGCCTCCAATCTTGATAAATTAGGTGTGGAGCCACTCAGAAATCAGTGTGCTTGCTTTTTTTACTTGGGGTCATCTTTAGCTTGTAAGGTAGGCTGGTTTTAAATATACTTCTAACTAGATTCTGCTAACACTCTTGTCTTAAGGTTAACATAGAAGCTTGGTGCTCACTAGTTGATTGAGGTGCTGATTCAGGTGTAGTTTCAGGCCAGCTAGAAGTGTGAATTGCAGAGGAGGAGCCAAGTGCCTCCAATCTTGATAAATTAGGTGTGGAGCCACTCAGAAATCAGTGTGCTTGCTTTTTTTACTTGGGGTCATCTTTAGCTTGTAAGGTAGGCTGGTTTTAAATATACTTCTAACTAGATTCTGCTAACACTCTTGTCTTAAGGTTAACATAGAAGCTTGGTGCTCACTAGTTGATTGAGGTGCTGATTCAGGTGTAGTTTCAGGCCAGCTAGAAGTGTGAATTGCAGAGGAGGAGCCAAGTGCCTCCAATCTTGATAAATTAGGTGTGGAGCCACTCAGAAATCAGTGTGCTTGCTTTTTTTACTTGGGGTCATCTTTAGCTTGTAAGGTAGGCTGGTTTTAAATATACTTCTAACTAGATTCTGCTAACACTCTTGTCTTAAGGTTAACATAGAAGCTTGGTGCTCACTAGTTGATTGAGGTGCTGATTCAGGTGTAGTTTCAGGCCAGCTAGAAGTGTGAATTGCAGAGGAGGAGCCAAGTGCCTCCAATCTTGATAAATTAGGTGTGGAGCCACTCAGAAATCAGTGTGCTTGCTTTTTTTACTTGGGGTCATCTTTAGCTTGTAAGGTAGGCTGGTTTTAAATATACTTCTAACTAGATTCTGCTAACACTCTTGTCTTAAGGTTAACATAGAAGCTTGGTGCTCACTAGTTGATTGAGGTGCTGATTCAGGTGTAGTTTCAGGCCAGCTAGAAGTGTGAATTGCAGAGGAGGAGCCAAGTGCCTCCAATCTTGATAAATTAGGTGTGGAGCCACTCAGAAATCAGTGTGCTTGCTTTTTTTACTTGGGGTCATCTTTAGCTTGTAAGGTAGGCTGGTTTTAAATATACTTCTAACTAGATTCTGCTAACACTCTTGTCTTAAGGTTAACATAGAAGCTTGGTGCTCACTAGTTGATTGAGGTGCTGATTCAGGTGTAGTTTCAGGCCAGCTAGAAGTGTGAATTGCAGAGGAGGAGCCAAGTGCCTCCAATCTTGATAAATTAGGTGTGGAGCCACTCAGAAATCAGTGTGCTTGCTTTTTTTACTTGGGGTCATCTTTAGCTTGTAAGGTAGGCTGGTTTTAAATATACTTCTAACTAGATTCTGCTAACACTCTTGTCTTAAGGTTAACATAGAAGCTTGGTGCTCACTAGTTGATTGAGGTGCTGATTCAGGTGTAGTTTCAGGCCAGCTAGAAGTGTGAATTGCAGAGGAGGAGCCAAGTGCCTCCAATCTTGATAAATTAGGTGTGGAGCCACTCAGAAATCAGTGTGCTTGCTTTTTTTACTTGGGGTCATCTTTAGCTTGTAAGGTAGGCTGGTTTTAAATATACTTCTAACTAGATTCTGCTAACACTCTTGTCTTAAGGTTAACATAGAAGCTTGGTGCTCACTAGTTGATTGAGGTGCTGATTCAGGTGTAGTTTCAGGCCAGCTAGAAGTGTGAATTGCAGAGGAGGAGCCAAGTGCCTCCAATCTTGATAAATTAGGTGTGGAGCCACTCAGAAATCAGTGTGCTTGCTTTTTTTACTTGGGGTCATCTTTAGCTTGTAAGGTAGGCTGGTTTTAAATATACTTCTAACTAGATTCTGCTAACACTCTTGTCTTAAGGTTAACATAGAAGCTTGGTGCTCACTAGTTGATTGAGGTGCTGATTCAGGTGTAGTTTCAGGCCAGCTAGAAGTGTGAATTGCAGAGGAGGAGCCAAGTGCCTCCAATCTTGATAAATTAGGTGTGGAGCCACTCAGAAATCAGTGTGCTTGCTTTTTTTACTTGGGGTCATCTTTAGCTTGTAAGGTAGGCTGGTTTTAAATATACTTCTAACTAGATTCTGCTAACACTCTTGTCTTAAGGTTAACATAGAAGCTTGGTGCTCACTAGTTGATTGAGGTGCTGATTCAGGTGTAGTTTCAGGCCAGCTAGAAGTGTGAATTGCAGAGGAGGAGCCAAGTGCCTCCAATCTTGATAAATTAGGTGTGGAGCCACTCAGAAATCAGTGTGCTTGCTTTTTTTACTTGGGGTCATCTTTAGCTTGTAAGGTAGGCTGGTTTTAAATATACTTCTAACTAGATTCTGCTAACACTCTTGTCTTAAGGTTAACATAGAAGCTTGGTGCTCACTAGTTGATTGAGGTGCTGATTCAGGTGTAGTTTCAGGCCAGCTAGAAGTGTGAATTGCAGAGGAGGAGCCAAGTGCCTCCAATCTTGATAAATTAGGTGTGGAGCCGCTACAGACGTGCACGTCTGTAGCGGTTTGTTAGACGTCATGACTCCTAGCTAGAATATCTGCTGCGACAACTTTTTTACTCAACTCTATTCTGTTGTACTTGAAGATGTGCTTTGCAATTCCTGTCCTCACCTCTGACAGCAGCCGGAGGTGCAGATACCGATGCAGACGCTGCAATTCCGGTAACCTCATTTACCCACCTTGTTCTAATACCAATGTGATGGTAACTGGGGGACTGTGGAATTGCCAGTCTGCAGTGCAGAAGGCAGATTTCATCTCAGCTTTTGCTTCTGCTCGGTCTCTAAACTTCCTGGCACTGACTGAGACGTGGATCACCCCGGACAACTCTGCAACTCCAGCTGCCTTGTCGTCTGCCTTTGCCTTTTCCCACTCTCCACGAAGGACTGGCAGGGGCGGCGGCACCGGTTTACTTCTCTCTCCTCGGTGGCGCTTCACCCCGCTCTCTTTTTCTAATCTTGACATTTCCTCTTTTGAATACCATGCTGTTACTGTCTCTTCTCCCACTAGACTTCTCATCATTGTTCTCTATCGTCCTCCTGGTCCTTTGGGCAGTTTCATTGATGAACTGGATGTTCTCTTGAGTGGACTCCCTGTTGACGCCCCACTTATTCTACTTGGCGACTTCAACCTTCCATCAGAGAAACTCCAGTCTTCATGCCTTCTCCCAATCCTATCCTCTTTTGATCTCGCGTTCAACCAGTCTGCACCAACACACAGAGCAGGTAACACTCTGGACCTGATCTTCAGCAGACCTGTCCCTGCTCTGGACGTGGCTGTGACTCCTTTGGACTTCTCTGATCACCACTTTCTCTCCTTCTCACTCCCCCTCTCTGCTCCTTCAACTACCACTTCTGCAAGTTCTTCCACTCTTCACCGCAATCTTCACTCTGTTTCCCCCTCAGCTCTTGCCTCTACTGTCCTGACCACTCTTCCCCATCTCGAATCTTTCTCCTCTCTCCCTCTTGAAACTGCTACAGACACTCTCCTCTCTTCTATCTCCACCTCTGTCGACCTTCTCTGCCCTTTCTCCCCTAGGTCAGCAAATTCTTCTCCACCTTCCCCGTGGCTGTCAGATGTTCTCCGCAACAACCGTAGAGAGCTAAGACTGGCTGAAAGGAAGTGGCGGAAGTCACAACACGACTCCGACCTCCACTCCTATCAGTCTCTTCTCTCCAGGTTTAGAACGGAAGTTGCTGCCGCCAAAGCATCTTACTACAGGGGGAAATTGGAATCCTCTGCATCTGACCCACGCAAACTATTCACCATCTTCTCCTCTCTCCTCAACCCTCCTACTCCCCCACCTCCCACTACCCTGTCTGCAGACGATTTTGTCTCCTTCTTTGAAGAAAAGGTTGACAAGATCCGCCGATCCTTCCCCCCTGCCTCTACCCCCCTCTCTAGACACTGCCCTCCTCCTCCCTCTTCTCTGACTTGCTTCTCTCCTCTTTCCACAGATGACCTCCTACATCTTCTCACCTCCAATAATCCTACCACCTGTCCACTAGACCCTATTCCATCCCCTCTGTTCCAAACAATCGCTCCAAACCTCCTCCCCTTCATCTCCTCTATCATAAACAGCTCTTTGTCATCAGGTCAGGTACCATCGGCCTTCAAGTCTGCCAGAGTCGTGCCCATCCTAAAGAAACCAACTCTAGACAGCTTGGACATCGGCAACTACAGACCTATCTCTCTTCTCTCTTTCCTCTCAAAGATTCTCGAACGTTCCGTCTACAACCAACTGTCTCTCTTTCTCACTCTGAACAATCTTCAGGACCCCCACCAGTCTGGCTTCAAAGCTGCACACTCTACTGAAACTGCTCTCATTGCAGTTACAGAGAAGCTCCATGCAGCTAAAGCTGCCAGACTGTCCTCGGTTCTGATCCTTCTTGACCTCTCCGCAGCTTTTGACACAGTGGACCACAAGATCCTCCTGTCTATCCTTGCCGGTCTTGGAATTACCGGCTCTGCATGGCAATGGTTCGCATCATACCTGCAGGGACGCTCATACCAGGTAACGTGGCAGGGCGACACGTCCGCTCCTTGTAGTCTCTCCACTGGCGTTCCACAAGGCTCAGTTCTTGGTCCTCTTCTTTTCTCACTATACACCCACTCTCTTGGTAAAGTGATCTCCTCCCATGGATTCTCTTACCACTGCTACGCCGACGACACTCAACTCATGCTCTCTTTCCCACCGTCTGACACACAGGTCTCCACCCGTATCTCAGCATGCCTCGCCGACGTCTCGTCTTGGATGGCGGCTCACCACCTCAAACTCAACCCCAGCAAGACGGAGTTGCTGTACATCCCGGGAACTGCTGGACCAAGAAACGATCTTGCCATCACCTTCGAGAACTCACTGGTCACTCCTTCTACTGAAGCCCGAAGCCTTGGTGTAGTGATGGATGATCAGTTATCGTTCTCAAGTCATGTTGCAAACGTAACTCGGTCCTGCAGATTTCTTCTGTACAACATCCGGAGAATTCGACCCTTCCTCTCTAGAGAGGCCACCCAGGTGCTTGTTCAGTCTCTCGTCACTTCCAGACTTGACTACTGCAACTCTCTTCTGGCTGGTCTCCCTCTGCGCACCATCAGGCCCCTGCAACTCATCCAGAATGCAGCGGCACGGGTCGTCTTCAATGTCCCTAAATTCAGCCATGTCACTCCACTGCTGCGTTCTCTCCACTGGCTTCCTGTAGCTGCCCGCATCAGATTTAAAACCCTGACGCTGGCCTACAAAGCCAAGAACGGACCAGCCCCTCCGTATCTGATGGCAATGGTCAAAAGCCGATCCGCACCAAGAGCCCTTCGAGCTTCAAGTACGGCTCGGCTCGACCCACCATCCCTCAAAATCCGCGGAAGACAAGCGTCCAGGCTTTTTTCTGTCCTGGCACCAAAGTGGTGGAACGAGCTGCCCCTGGATGTCCGAACGGCCGAGTCGCTCGCTGTCTTCAAACGCAGACTGAAGACCCACCTCTTCAGAGAGTACTTGGACGAATAGTTCTATGGTTGCCTTATTGTATTGTGTTTAGTAATGTCTAAGCTTGGAGGTATCTTTTGTATTAGTCTATTCTAACTAGCTGAGGTTTTCTTGGGTAAATAGCAAAGCACTTTGTAAGTCGCTCTGGATAAGAGCGTCTGCTAAATGCCATAAATGTAAATGTAAATGTAAATGTATTCAGCGACAAGTGAGGTCAGAATGTTGGATGATCACCACCTCACCTCATGCCCAACTCATCCCATAAGCACTGGTTGGAGCACCATCATTCCAGAGGACACAGCTCCACAGGTCAATGCTAGGGGGCTTTACACCCCTCTAGCCCACGTCTGGCATTAGTCATTAGGCATTAGGTGCCTACATACAATGAATAGAATGTAAAGGAACAACTGATTCCAGACCACCAGAATTACTTTGTCAAAGTAAAAAAACACCAAAAATTGAAATACAAGGTTTAGGCATGGCAGCACTGACATGTCTCACTAAACTGTTTATATGGAATGGACTGCTTACCCCATTCATTTCCACAACAGCCATGAAATGCAGCACTGTAATCACCAAAATGAGTGTCTGGGGCGAATGACAGCATGACGTGTTGAAGAGACATAACACCCAGGTTCATGTTATGGGGCTGAATCTACTGAAGTGTATTCATGTGAAGACAAAAAGGAAAGTGCCCTAAGAGTACAAGTGATGTATAGTCTGCATCAGTCTGCAAAAACTCTTGTGGTCTGAGCATTGCATTGGAGTTACAGTACAGGGAATAATGTAATCCGCTGTGGAACACCACAGTTTAAGTGTTTAGTGTCATGGAGGTCTCACAGCTGCATGGTTGTAGTCATGAGAGCAAGTTTTCAACTTCAAGAGACTAATTTATCCCCAGACTGACCTCCAAGGTTTCTCATGCACACCACATGATGTGGTATCATAGTCACATGGAATGGTAAGGTACAGCAGAGCTGGATTATGAAATGAGGCGGTAACATGTGTCAGCCTGTTATTATGTCTCCGAAAAACAGACATCATGCAGTTTCGCCATCGTTAAAACCTTCAGTTATAACCTGCAACCTGGAGACTGTGTTGCTAGGGGTGGGTAATAAGATTACACTGGCTGTTACTTATAGGCTCTCTATAATTGGTGTAAACAACTGCCTTACTGCATCTTCCCTGGACACTCATGATCAGTACTCTCTATGAAACCATGTTTTTTTTTTCTTCCCCTCCTGTGTGAGGTAAACCCCTACTAAGTCACACAAGCGTGGGAAAGTCAAGCGGACCAAAGCGTAGCGTCCGTAACTGCAACAGTGACTTCTCACACACAGCGTCTAAACCCAAACACTGGGACAGGTGTGTGAGACTAGAGGCAGCAGTGATAGCAGGAAGTTACTCCCTTGAAGTAAAATCCATTCCATTCGACACCCTGTATGTGTGTGTGGGAGTGTGTGTAGGGTGGAAATATCCCACAAGACAGGGAGGAAGGAAGTATTCAACAAGGCAGAGGGAGAGGCAGGTTTGGAAGGGGAACATTCCTCTACAGAGCTCAAGAAGTCAAATCTGAACACACCTGAACACGGAGTACTTTTTGGCAGGGATGAACTGATATGGAATTCCTGGGCCTTTTCTTTTATTTATATTACCAGGAAAATGTCATCAAGATTACAAATCTCCTTTACAGGAGCGTCCTGACCAATCCTAACATGTTGCAGCCAACCGCTATACACTACACTTCAATACAGTTTCAGGGAAAAAAAAAAAAAAAAGTCAGTAATCCCTTTGGAATCACCTGGATTTCTGCATTGAAGACTACTAAATTGTGGTCTGATCCTTCTTCAAGTCACAATTCTAGACAAACACACTCTAGCATAATATAAAATCTAATAGTTTGGGCACCCTAAGCATTGCAAAGGCTTCATTGGTAAATCAGGCCTGAGGCACGTCACCAGTTGCAATTAGGAACTGTCAGCTGAATCAAATTTCCAAGCTCTATACATTCTCAGACTCCTCAAAGCTTGTAGCAACGTTCATAAAGCATAGGCTCCTCTAAGCAAGTATCTGAAGATCTGAAACCGAAAGTAATTGATGGCCTCAAGGCACAGAGGAAGGCTATAAGAAGCTTTTCAGCCTGTGGTTTCTACAATGTGGACTGTTGTAAAACGGCTCTTCAGGGGAACTGTCGAAGGAGGTCAAGATAAGATCTGAAAGACTGAGAAAACTCTGGGAGAACTGCTAGTCTTCTTGCATGAAATCAATTAAAAAGCAATTAAATAATGCTCTATTCTAGTTTAGCCAAAAACCTGCGACCTTGTCACAAAACTCAATGCTTAAATTATACAGAATATCTAAAGAAGCCAGGTGAGTTTTGGTGACAAGTGCTGAGGACTGATGAAGTCTGACGAAGCCCAGTATCAGCAAAGAACACCATGCCAAGTGTGAAGCATAGAGGTGGATCTACCACATTTTGGTGTTGTATTGCTGCCAGTGGCACGGGCAATATTGCACAAGCTGAGGGAAGAATGAATTCCACAAAATACCAGCAGAACGTATCTGTAAAAAGGTTGACAAAATAAAAGCTTTGCAAACTAGATGCAAATGCATTTGGCAAACAAGTGTTATGGTTCAATATGCATCAATTCAAGCACAATCAAAAATATGGTTGCCATTAATTGTTGCAACTCCTTTACTGGCTTAATACTAATAGTTAGTGATGTCACAGATCACAAAACTCACAGTTCAGATCGGATCAGAGATTGAGTCATGGATTGGATCATTTTTCATTTTTTGGATTAGAAAAAGCATTTTGTGTTACTGCATCTTTTTCATTAGTGACTTTCGGCATGTTTTCACTGCAGCTGTGAACAATATATCAAAACCTTTACATTTACAAAACGGCAAATACGCATCCTATTAATTGTAATACTAATAATTGTAATACTCCAGCAGGTCATGTTTTTCTTTTTCTTTAATGTATTGTGAAATTAACATTTTGTGAATCCAGTATCATAATGAATTACTATGAACCTTGGTTAGTCTAGTCTGCACCCTGGCAGCATTCTCAGGGTGAAAGCCATCGTAGAGATGTAAAGTGAAAGAGAGAGTAAGAGTGCCTGTATTCCTCCAAGAAATAAGGACAACCCTAAACTGGTGAAGGCATAGCCTACAGGGGTGTGTGTGTATGTGTACAGAGAGGTGAATCCAGTTCAAACATGCGTCAGCAGATTTGCTGCATAATAACAGAAATGTCCATCCTTAAAGGATTCAGCAAACACACATGCTCAGCTAGTAGCTTTTGGATAAAGTTCAACTGTTCTCACACCTGCTTCTGCTACAGCCGAGCTTCATTAACAAGAGATCTAACTGAATAGGCCAATCCCATAAACTGTCAAGAAACACCTGTGGAGTCCATGCCTCCCCTATGCCAGCAGCAAGGTCTAAAAGTATAACAAAGCCTGCTTCATAAAAAAGCCCTGCAGTGGACCTCCACATTGCGCTGCTCCAGGATCCAACCAGCTAACTGCTGTAATAAAACTACACAGGTTTTCTTTCAGTACTGCACACTCATGTAAACACACAGACCCATTTTCGCATGCTTGTGAATTCCTGTGTGTTGTGCCTCAATGCCGGCAGCCTAGTCCTGGCAGATGTTCCAGAAAAAGTCCATGTTCATTACAATGGTATCTGTCAAAGCAGTGGGATATACAAAATTTGACAGCAAATGAACAGTCAGTTCTTGAAGTAAGTGTTTGAAGAATGAGTGAGCATAACGGATCCGAGACACACTGAGCCAAATTGTGACGGCTGGCTCGTGAGAGCATTCCCAAAGCAGTAGGTCTTGTGGGGTGTTTCCAGTATGCAGCGGTCAGCACAGACAAAAAGTGCTCTAAGGAAGAACAACCGGTAACCTGGTGACTGGGTAATGGGCACCCACCTCACAACTTACAGGACTTAATCAGCATCTGCTGCTAACTTCTTGGTTCTAGATAGCACAGTACGCCTTCAGAGGTCCTGCAGATTCCACGGCTCAGCGGGCGAGTTATGTTAGGTGGCACAAAGGTGACCTACACAATATCAGGCATGCTTTTTAATGTTTAAGGTGTAGTCTGAAGTAGAGTAGAATTTGTGTAGCGTATACTGTATAGTGTAGTGTAGAATTAAAGAATACAATGACTTCAAGTCAGCTATAGAACTGAACCTCAACAGGCCCTGAACAGATCTGTGTACCAGACAACAGAAATATTTACCCAAGCTATGGCATACTGGCTGCAAACTCTCTGTCCAGCCTGCAAAGTGTTTGCTTCCTCCATTTTCCAACCATGTTGTCCACTTGTTGACTGTAATAACCGTTATTTTTTTTCAATCAGTAATATAAACTCAACTGTAATTCCCACTGAAACAGCAATAAATTACAGAATTACAGAGAAATATAGGACAGCTTTGCAATAGATCCTAGCTCAGAATTTAGCAGTGTTAAAACAACAAACCTCACATCAAGAAAATGACAGTCCAGTTTGGAATTACTTTGAGTTTCTAAGAGAAATTAGGGGCCGGTAAATGGATTGGGGCTTAAATTGATATAAAAGGGAATAAGCAGTATGAAAGCAACGAATCACCTCTGAACTTTTAATGACTCGACTGTTAATGACAAAAGAACAGCAAAACATGAGCATCACAAGTCTGAGGATGTTTCTGGATGTCTATATGTTTAAAGAGACAAGGTCAAGGTGACCTCTCGAGTCTGTCTCTTATTAGTACTTGCAGTGTTTAAGAACTGTGCTGGAGTTTATACAGTAAAGCATGCACTGTTTGTCACATACTCTCTTGCATAAAGGTTTGACTGCCCCTGATCAAATTACATGTGCTGTAAGTGTAAATAAGGTCACATCCTCTACAGACACATACTTCAGCACATTCTAAAGCATACATAATCTTTAATTGCTCTTTATTGAACATTGTTAAATGTGTTAAAAGGTTCAAATATATAATGTTGAATAAGGGTAAATTTGCATAATAAATAGAAAGTGTTTGATCACTTATTTATCAAGGACTCCAAACTTTTACACAAGGCCTATGTACAGAGGCCTGCTATCACTGATTTAATCATAAGACTAAAAAAAAATACTACACACCCATACTACCAACTTGTTATATTTATATATTTTTTTATATATAAATATATATAAATATATATATATTACATTACATTACACACACACACATACACACACACTGGATAACTGAGTCAGTGTATATATATTCAGTATATTTATATATAGACTCAGTTATCCACAGTGACATATATTTGTCTGGCTGTGGAATTGAATTCTAGTCTCTCACCAGAACTGCAGTGGTGTTACTCACTCCAAATGCTAATGGGGTCCAATCAAACAGAACAAGTTTTTTTTCCAAAATGTTTTTTTGGACAGCTAAGTTATCCTTGAACTTCAGTTGGTTCAGGTTTATGCAACAGGTCCTCCTAGGCCAGATTTCATAGCGGACATTTGGTGTAACACAGCGTATTCTATGAGGCATGATCTTGACCTCATGTTTGTAGCACTAGTACAAATCATGAGCAAATTACAGCCCTTTTTTCACCAGGCAGAGCCGTAACCTCGCTGGAGTATTCAGACCAGAGACAAAACGAGTGGAGCTAGAAAGGGTGACCACTAATTGGTCAAATGCAACCCTCACAGATTCATCATGTGTAGTCACTCCAGTCAGATGGCCACTGTTTCCACAAATGGCTGTCTTTGACATTTTGAGTAAATGCGGAGTAAAAAAATAAATAAATAAAAAACAAACAAGCTCCTCCGCTGATGCTGCTGCTGCTGTTTGTGTTTACTGTTAACACCAGTGTCACATGGGAAAGCATTGCACCACCACAAAGGAAACACAAAGCAGAAATGAGTTTGAACACTCCTCAAAAATCAACAAAATGCACTCATTAGACCTCTCTGAGACGGTCTGGGTGTGGTCTTAATATTCTAATGAATGTGCGTGACCAATAACCCTCCATCACTGGGCATTACAATTGTTGGTTTACATAACAAGAATCTCACTCTGCCCACGCAAAAGGTATGTCCCCTGACTAAACCCCTGGCTCTCTCTCTCGCAGAACTACGCAGAGCTACACAGACCCGCGCTCTGCCCACTCGGTGAAGAGCAACCTGTCTAACCCCTGGCTCTCACAGAGCCTCAAAGCCAGGGTTTAGCCTGGCTTCTCCTTGCGGTGTAGCAGAGGGCTGGATCTGTGCAAATTGCCTTCTGAGAGAAGTTACTGAAGCTGTCCTCAGTGAAATATTTACTATATATGCTGTTCAATGACTAACTCAAAAAAAACCTATCCAGGATTTACATGATGATTCCTTAAAGGTCAGGAACTTTATCCACTTTCCTGTTGAATGGAAACCCAAGGAAAATGCACACACACAGAATGCTAGCATAATAATAATGGGTGAATGAACCTCAGACATACCAAACACGCTGATAGCTGGATAGCCACGATGCTTTCAGGTTGCTGGGTGGAGCGGTCAGGGTTATGCTGTTGTAAATCTGATCCCTTTAAGGACTGCCAATTCTACACAGTAGACATTTATTAAACTTTGGGAAGATATTCATAGGACATACTTTGTACATTTACACTGGGGAACCTGAAGAGCCGGATTAACTTCATTAGAAAATTTACATATAGGTTCCCAGGGGCTTTAAGCTTTCTTTCCTCGTGTTTAACCAACACACACGATCATATAGCGCTTCTTTTTTTGTATCTGCTACAATGCAAATCTAAAAAGCAGGCCTACATAAATCGCCAGCCTATAACCTATAAGCCTATACCGTTAGCATTCTTTTCAGACAGTCCCCGTGAGGTTACGCCCGTGAGGAGAATGTCTAGAATCTAGACATTCAACTGAGAAGGTATAACAGTTAGAGGAGCTGGTGGAGAGCCTGTTGCTCGCTGATGTCTTCATGTCCTGTGTTTGAGGAGCAATCTCTGAGCCTCATTTTGCTGGGAGCGTACAGCAGAAGATAAGACCTCGCTGCTGTCTGATTTCCCTCGCCTGCATTCTGCCTAAAACACCCATTTCCTGTGCTGAAGTTAACAAGGGAAATATTAGTTTAGACAGAAGACAGAGCACAGTTACTGGCACCAGCACTATCATCGCTTGCCTTGGCTCGGTGACACATGGAGAGTTAATGCTATAGGAGCTTTTCCAGCTGATGCTGCGGATGAACAGACTATGAGCACCTAATGAAAATGTGCAGCAACTGTACTGTGGCTATTTTACTGTTCTTTGGAGTAGTAATTTCAGTATTACTGTCAAAACAAACTCTCCAATACTCCCAAGAGCCTCTTTTGAGGGTTGGGGTGGGCAATAGCACAATATTTTATCGATTTGTATCATGATAAATGATATTATCGTGATATCGTGCCACTCGATATATCGTTTCGGCTTTATCGGCATCGCAATGTGTGCATGCACACAGTCACATCGCGCCTCCCTCAAACATCCCTCGATACAAAAGGAAACTTCCCATTGTTTTAACATGACATATCTACCAGAGGTAGATCATCAATACACAATACAGTGCATTATTAATATCATGACATGTTGGATTACTGACGTCTGGAGAAATCTTGGGTGACACTTCCTGTATTTTTATATTACAATCTATCTCACAGGACAACACAATACTGCAATGTCAGTTTTTTCCAAAATTGCAAAGCGCCATAGTAATACACAGTATGCTTTTCTTAGCATATTGAAGAACTCATCAGTGCTTACAGAACACTGATCAACTGCAAGTTTCATTACAAACAATTCATCAAAAATTCAAAGTGCAGCACATGTTGAATAGCGGTCACTTCTGATGCATCTGGTCTGTGATAAGATGTGCTGTGATAAATATTATGCACACTATCATATCACCATATTTTAACATATTGCCCACCCCTATCTGAGGCTCTCATCTGCCTTCTTTTGAGGAAATCACTGTAAATCCGCTAAAACCTAAGCATCTGCAAATATTCCGTTGGCGACACGCAAAAACTAAGTATCTCAAGAATGGCAACTATTACAGCAAAATAAATAACCTTCTTACGCTTCAATGGAAGTCAATGGAAAGACTGTATTCTTGTCATTTTGGAGCATTTCTATTGGTCCGTTATTAATAAAATTCGTAGAGAACGTAGAGAACAACTGCTAGATTCACATTAAAAAGTCAAAAAGTGAAAAGTGCAAAGATTCATAAGCTCATTAAAACAGATTTACATTTACATTTAAAGCATTTAGCAGACGCTCTTATCCAGAGCGACTTACAAAGAGCTTTGCTATTTACCCAGGAAAACCTCAGCTAGTTAGAATAGACTAATAGCTCAAAGATACCTCTAAGCTTTAGACATTACTAAACACAAGACAATAAGGTGACCATAGTACTCATTATTCGCTATTTGTCTATATAAGTACTCTTGGAAGAGGTGGGTCTTCAGTCTGTGTTTGAAGACAGCGAGCGTTGGACTCGGCTGGGGAAGCTCGTTCCACCACTTTGGTGCAGGACAGAAAAAAAAGCCTGGACGCTCGTCTTCCGTGGATTTTGAGGGATGGCGGGTCGGGTCGAGCCGAGCCGTACTTGAAGCTCGAAGGGCTCTTGGTGCGGATCAGCTTTTGACCAATGCCATCAAGTACGGGTCACAGCCATTTTCATCAGATCACAGCCATTTTTTCTAATATGTATATTTGATCAGAATTGATAAAGTACATGATTAACACATAAAACATCAAAAATCGAATTAATTCATGAGCTAACAACGTAAAACCGAACCGGAACCGAGTCTGGAGCGATGTATCGCTTCGCCCCTAGCGAGTGTAACCCCCGATAACTACCGAGGGTTCAGGTTCACAGCTCTGTCAGGACGAGGTCTGAAGCTCGTCCAAGCTCAAAGACAGACCAGCAGAAATGTTGCCGGTTAACGAGTGTGTGAGAGACACGCTCTGTCCAGCGTTTCAGTGAAATCCTGGGGCATTTTACAGCGCTCTCCACCGCGGAGGACTGTGAGGCCAACCCCGGGCTGAAGAAGCGGCCGGAGGGGAAAGGGGAACCGCTCCGTTTCATCACTGTTTTTAGGGGAAGTTTGAGCTGTTCGCTTTAAATATCCGACAAAAACAAGCTCCCTTCTCCAAAACCCAAATATATAAATATATCAAACACCATCAGTCGACCTGCTTTACACTGACCGGAGACATTCAGCTTTCAGTTAGTGTGTGAGAATGGGAGAGCGGAGCTCACCTGAAGGCTCGAGCCGCAAACTGACTGTAGGAGCTCCTTCTTCAATCGCCATGTCTCTCTCTCTCTCTTTCTCTTTCTCTCTCTCTCTCTCTCACCGAAGACGCGTTTCCCCCAGTTCTTCACCTCTTGCTCACACACTCGCGCTCAAACAGCCACACACACACACACACACACACTTATGCCCAGCGTCCTCAGCGCGCGCAAACCAACAGGCTACTGAGCTGAACTGAGCTGAAGGGACGGTGCAGCATCCGCGCGACCGCGCGCGACCCCACGTGCTTGAGGCGCGTTCACGTCAAAAATAACTCAGAACTCTGTACACTGTATCATGTAAAAGCAGAGCTGAGGTTATTATAAACACATATTAGTGTAATGTCTTACTTTATTATATCTTGATATGATTAAAAAATATATATATATAAAGATTTATTCAATAATTTTAACGAATTTAAATGACTGAAATGTGTGGAGCAGTAGAAAATAAATTCGAGGATTTTTTTTTATTTTTCTATATATGTAGAGTTAAATTATAGAGTTAAATTATTTAATTTACTTCTATTTTATTTACATGAGAAGCATTAATAACACTTTTTAGGTATAATATTTAGGTACAAAATATTTTTAAATGGCCTGTTTTCCTCTCTTATCATTCAGGCTACATGTTTGTATCCCTCAAAATGAACCAGGATGTTTTTGTTACTTTGCCTTGTTCATTTGTCTTTGGCTGCCTCGTATTGTTTCCCGCTTTTAAAAGCAGTCCCGGCCGAAACAAACCTCCTACCTGAAACGTAAATGGCCAAACTATTTTAAACTGAAAAGTACACACGGCCACACGTTGTATTTTTTGTGTAATCACAGCATCTGTAGCTAATCAAACACATAAAGCACAAACCTAATGCACAGGAACTCTGTCTTTAATAAAAAATGATCAAATAAACCATACATCTTCAGCCTGTGCAAATGTTTGGAAAAATCAGGCCTGAGTTGCCATCAGCGGAATCAAATTTTCAGCTTTACCGATTCTCACACTTTTTAAACAATGTGCTAACATTGGCGCCCCTAAGCTGCTGGATAAAGATCTGAAAGTAATCGATGGCCAGAAGGTTGGAAAACGCAATACGAAGACACCTAAGCGTTGTCACCTTGTGTTTTTTACAGTGTGAACTGTGTAATTAGGAAATGGTTGTTTAGGGGAACTGTGGAGGTCAAGATGACATGTGGAAGACCAAACACTCTTGAAGTAAACTGCACATATGCTGGTAAGACAGGCAAATCAAAACCCCATATGATGGCCAAGAACCTGCATGAAAGCTATATAAAAAGTATAGCTGCATAAGCTTTAGGGTGGTGCACTGTTCTACTGTGCAGTGTTGCTTGCATTAACATGGTCTTCTTGTCAAATGTCGAACCACTTCGAGGGGGGGGGGTTGGTCCTACATACTGTTATGTTTTATAATAATGTTGTGTTTTATATTTAATAAGCTACAGAGTATGTCTTTATATATCTCTGTATATATATTTGTATATTTGTATTCTGTACCTTTTTTTTTGCTTATATTTCTATATTTTCATTTTTATATTCTATTCTTTAACTTAAATGTAACTTATTCTATTTTTATTTTCTTCATTTTTATTTTATTTTTCTTTTGCACTTTTGCACTTTACTTCATTAAGTTAAGGTTTAGTTAAGTTTAAATGTAGATTTTTATTGTATAGCTTGATGTGAGCAGACTGTCAAAAAAGCATTTCACTGCAAGTTATACTGTGTATGACTATGTATGTGACAAATAAAATTTGATTTGATTTGATTTGATTTTATAATTTCTTGTAAAGTGCTAAAGTGCTTTACATAAGACTGTATGTATATCTATTTTCTTCCATATATGAATTATTGGGAGTGGATGGTATGTATCGCTAGTTTGCTAGTTTGTTCTATTGCTACTAACTATTTTAAAAAGTACTCAAATATACTTAAATGTGTCAAAAATATGACTTTAAAGTGCAAAAAAAAAAGTTTTATATCATCTGTGCCCTTTAACGTCAACTCTGTTCCAGTAGTTCAGCTCTACAGCTTTACTGTTGCTCAAACCTCCGCTTTCGACCTTTCACATTTTAGTTTAGGCCAAAAGGAGCCCAAAAAAGAACAATAGAGCCTAAGAAAGATCAGTTCCCAGTATAGTTCTGTAGCACAGTGGTTCTCAATTCAGTCCTCAGGGGACCTCCAGATGGTCCACTTCTTTGCTGTTTCCCTATGTGCTGGGAGGTGGGATAGATCAAAATTGGGGGGTCTTGAGAAGCACTCTAGGGAACTCTAAGGAAGTCTTTTATTCATTTATGGAACAGATTATTTTTTTATAACACATGCTTTTTGGTTGCTATCTTTATCTTTTATTTGGGTCATAACTTTATTAAGGAACACTTCTATAGTTATTTTTATTTGAATATGGGTTTAGGCTTTTAACCTATGCAAAAAGCTTCAAAGCTCTGGTTACAGCATGTAAAGCAGAGGCCTTTCTGGAGAACTACAGAAATTCCTTTTTCCTCAGGCACTTTTAATGCAATATATTTGCAAATACATTCAGGTAAATAGTAAAACAGTGGGTGAAATAGTATCTGACTGATTAACAGGATATTTGAGTCCTTGATGCTTTTCAGGGTAGAAAGCAAGGTACCGCTGTAATCAACACATTTCCAGAGCTAAGCTTAATTTCTTTATGAATAGTTTTTTTTTCCTAATAAGTGACTCTAAGCAACTCAATCAATATCTTACATGAAAAAACTATGAAATATGTTATCAATTTTGTAGCAGTCACAAGACCAGCATAGCATCAGTTATAATGTAAATGTAAATGTTAAGAAATACTGCAGAAAATGGGCATTTCTTCCTCCTAGTCAGGAAGTGTAAGTGCTTTGAGCCGCCAGTAAAGCACATGGTTTTTTGGACGAGCTGAGAGATACAGAACCGTCACTGAAAGTGAAAGAAGTATGTATGTGTGTATATATCACATTATATGTATATATAATATTACTTATATTATAATAATTTTAGAATATTATTTTACACAAATATGACAAATATGACTTATACAGAGCTACACAGGTTTCGTGAGCCTTATGACAAAGACGCTATTGCTCAGTGGGACATCCTGATGATTTTCAAGCTGTTATTTTAAGGTAAAAATGCTAACTAATGTGGTCTGATATTCAGTTTACATTTGACCAAATATAGACACAGAGTATATAAACACAAATCAGCCATCTGTCAAGTATTGTGTAGGTCCCTCCAACAGCTCTGACCCGTCAAATCAACTCCACAAGCCAGCATCAACTTTTTTTTTTTTAGCAGTTTGTTCTACAGTAGGTGATCGGATCAGACCAGAGGGGCTGCCTCTTCCCCGGTTGTCCTTCTTTGGGGCACTTTTGGTAGGAACTGACCACTGCATACAAAAACCCAGCAAAACCTGCTGAATTGGAGATCATCCAGCCATCACACACTAGCTTTTTTTTAAAGCAACTGACCCCATGTCCTCTAAATGTTTTGTGGACACCCCTTCTAATGACCCTGTAGAGAAGTTTTGACAGTAGAATAGGAACCTACTGGCATCCTGCATAATGTCAGATGTTGACTAGAGGGGTATAAAGCCCCCAGTTTTGAGCTTTGGAGCAGAAGTATGTATTCCCAAGAATGATGGAGCTGTGTCCAATATTTTTGGTGATGATCATCCAACATCCTGACCTCACAAACACTCTGGTCGCTAAATGCACTCAAATCCTCACAGCGATGCTCTGAAATCTAGCAGAAAGCCTTCCCTGCACAGAAGAGACAGTTCCTCCAAAAAAAGCAGGATACCCATGATTTCAGAAGAAACAACGAATGAGCAGGTGTCCCAGTACTTTTGTCCATATAGTGTATAACAGGTGTTCTTTATATTGTATTAAAGTTTCATGGTGACTTAAATATTGTACAGTGACTCAACAGGCATTCAAAAGATACAACAAAAACCACCCTTTAAGATCTGTAGGCCCTAGTTCTGAGATGTTTCAGATATGGTCCCACTTCAAAACATTCCCTTGCCAACTTCAGCGTATCACTCGGAAGTGCGTCAAACCTGTTACACATGTAGATACTTGCAGCAGAAGGGCTGGAGGGGGCATCTGGGCAGAGTGTATAATTGGAACGTGCTTGTCCTCAGGCATGCTAGCATCAGTGTGCTAGTCAGCCAATCATAAAAAATGCCAAATGTTGGATGCAGTGGTGTAAAGCACACCACCACTGGACCCTGGCGAATCACGAATCACGCTTCTCTGTCTGGCAACCCGATGGACGAGTCTGGGTTTGGCAGTTGCAAGGAGAACGGTACTTGTCTGCCTGCATTGTGCCAACTGTGTAAAGTTTGGTGGAGGGGGGATTATGGTGTGGGGCTGTTGTTCAGGAGTTAGGTTCAGCCCCTTAGTTCCAGTAAAAGAAACTCTTAATGCTTCAGCACACCAAGAGATTTTGGTCAATTTCATGCTCCCAATTCTGCGGGAACGGTTTGTGGACGGCCCCTTCCTGTTCCAACAGGACTGTGCACCACTGCACGAAGCAAGGACCATAAAGACATGAACGAGCGACTTTGGCGTAGAAGAACTGAACTGGCCTCCACAGAGTCCTGACCTCAACCCGATAGAACAGCTTTGGGATGAATTAGAGCAGAGACTACGAGCCAGACCTTCTCTTCCAACATCAGTGTCTGGAAGAATGCTCAAATATTCTCATAAACGCACTCCTACAAGCCTTCCCAGAGGAACTGAAGCGGTTATAGCTGTAAAGGTTAGTCCGGCATCATATTAAACCTTATGGCTTAAGAATGGGATGTTCATCTGCATGCAAAAGCAGGTGGGGGAATATTTTTGGCAATATAGCGTAGCTAATTATCTGGTCAGTCTACCAGGTTAACACCAGGCTACGGGAGCAGTTTAGCTAGAACCTGCGACGTACGCCTGATATTTGAGAGTTCTTTCTGGTCCGGGCCGAGACCACCTTTTCTTAAGGGTCTCAGTGCAGTTGTTTTGGTCCGCATCTGAGTGAGATTACTGTAATCACACTTGTTCAGAGAAGCACACCACAGGGTCCGACTTATACAGATATAAAAATTAATAATAAAAAAAAACCAAAACACAAAAAACATGCAGGTGTAATAATACCCCAAATCCTACAAAAAAAATGATTACATGGACAAGACAAACACAGTACATTTGTTTTTTTGATAATTGTGCTGTGATTTTTATTGCATGGGTTATCATGAATACATCTGAGCCAGAACCATGGATATTGGCATTGTATTGGTGTGTACAGATTTCTCAATGGCACCGATTACCCTTAAACCGCTCTTTCTGTCTCCTTCAGCGATTTCTGAGCTTCATCCCAGCGCTGAACGCACGCTACAAGCAGGGAACAAGGCGCCAAAAACCAGTCAGTCATTCATTTATCTTTCTACAGATAGCTGAGGGCATGTTTGTGAAACATTAAGGTAAACCATTCATATGAATGAACAGTCAAATCAAACAGGCATTACATTGAAATCTGGAAGCTCTGCAAAAAGACAAAAAAAACAAAACAAAAAAAAAACAGGGTTACACCACCACCTACTGGTCAGCTTGTGAACTGCAGTGATAATTCAGTTCAGGAGGACCGGAGTTTTAAGCAGAACCTGGATGGACAAAAAATTAAATAAAATCAGCAAAAACAAACAAAAAAAAGAAGGAAAAAAAAACTAAATTGCCCTTTTTAAAGTAAGTAGACCAGCCACACATTAAAATAACACTTTGCTATTTGACTGTTAAAATGGTCTCTCTCAACTCTTAGAAAGTAACTTGGTCACTCAATATTCCTTGAAAGCAGAAGAAGAAAGAGGTGGGGGAAAGAAAAAGAAAAAGGGGGGGGGGGAGAGAAAAAAAAAAAAAAAAAAAAGAGGCATCTGAATTCCGAACAGTGACTCGGCACGGTACCAGAGATGGGATATACACACACACACACACACACACACACACACAGCCTCTAGGCTCTACCTTCACAATGAGCTATAAACCGTCTGTTTCTTTAAGTCTCTCATAAAAAATAAAAACACTGATGATTACAAACCATTTGGGAATCAATACTCTTACTAGGGGGGGGTCCTGTGCGAATACAGCTGGGAAGGGATCTCTAAAATACTCTCTCCATTAGCACAGGAATACTCTCTCCATCAGGCTACGGAAAGAGTTGAGACACACTCTCTACGGCTGCAGTCATCCATGAGCGTGACTCCAGCCAGCATGAAAGAAATAGCACTGTATATGCGAGGCTGTCTGTGTGTATGCGTGTATGTGTGCGTGTGTGTGTGTGTAGATGAGAGTGACCTGCTCACACAAGCCACCACTAAAACAACTCTCTCACACAGAGACAGACACTCGTAGGTACGGACACTCATGCACCGCCATACACATAAATCACAACGCACATTCTTGTATTATAAACAGCCAGCTTCGCAAGTACACAAATACAGGATTCAGACACATGCAAACGCAAACACACACACACACACACACCCACACACACACACGGGAACACAGACAACAGATGCTGATGATGTGTTTTGGCAAAAACCCCAGTCAAAAACAATCCCAGTTTGGCTTCGTGACGTCGCAGTGTTCGTGTGAGCAGTGTGAAAATCTGGATGATTCAGTAAAAATTCCTATGAAAGTTTCCTTTAGTTTTAGAGGCATTTTGTACTGTTTACTGTCTTTTTTTGCTTATGTTTGTTTTTTTGTTTTTTTTTGTATAAATCCATTGAATCAGCAAATGACAAAAGATTTCCACTTGTTCAAAAAAGAAAAAAAAAAAAAAGAAAAAAAAAAATCCTACAAGGAGAGAAAAAAACAACAAAAAAAAACCCTTCATGCATATTCCTGTCCTGAATCTCACTGATTGCATTTTTTGTGTTTTTTTTATATGTATCTTTATCATTTTAAAAATTCTCATTTACTTTAATACAACTTTTTTTTCTCAATTGAGTCTTTTATATATTTTTATTTCCATTTTTCCTTAGTGAGGCACAAGTCCAGGGCTTCAAAGTAGCAAAGTAGTGCTCCTCGAGTCTCCAGCTCTTCCTACAGTCTTTGGTCCTCCAAGCAGTACAAAAGCCAGTGGGGGAGGAAACAAAACCTCTCCTGCATGATTTCAGCCTCTGGAACTCCGCCCCATTTTTACATTTTTCGTAGTTTTTTTTCCTTTTGTTTTGTTCTTTTTTTCCTTTTTTTTTTAAACGACAAAAGAAAAAAGAAAAAAAAAAGAATTTGCACATTCCTCAAACAGGGGTAAAGAGTAAATAACACTGCCGGTGCCCCCTTGTGGTCAGAGGAGTAAAAGCAGGTGCAAGTCTTTGAGAACAGCGCCCCCTATCTGCACAAATCCTCGTGCACCGCCTCCCGCTGAGGTTTCCTCCTTTTGCCGTTGCCATGGTGATGGGCCTTGCTGTTTTGGAGGCTCTTGTTGCTGGAGATGCTCAGCTGGCCTTGAGAGCTTTTGCTCGACCGAAACTGTCGACTCTGCAAAGGGGGGGAAAAGGAGAGTAAAATTAATACGGCCTCTCTTTTCGCAACTTTTTGACCCGTTAATTTGACCCAGTACAACAAATCCCATTTGCATTCACTTTAAATTCTAAAGTCCCATTTGGACAGGATCCAGAGATGGGGTAATGTCATTTTACCATAGGTTGTCTAATGTTAATGACGCACGCCACTAAATCTTAATTTATTAATCATGCTATTAATCATCTTAAAAATTCTGAGAGCGTATGAGGACCTTAACGATCACTACAACTGCCTTCAGTGGCTCCTCTGAGAAGTCCTTAAAAAAAAAACTACAATTTCCCTTATCCCCAACGTAATGAAGTGGACATAAATTTGGGTGTCTTGGCTTTTTTAGTTTTGCACTGGTGCTACACAGATAACGTGATTAACTGCACACCTAGCAAACAAACATTTACATTTGTGCTGCTGGTAGATGGATGCTCTTATCTCGAGTAACCTGCAGTAGGCATAAGAGGGATCAAGATAGTCTACTCAAACCATCAGACACTTGTCTCACACCATGTTGAGACAGGCAATCACAAACAGACCTGCCTGACAATGCTGTCGGTAAAATGGACAAAGGTTTGGACACAAAACATTGCCTTAAGTGCCTTGAATATCACAACATACTCATCGCTACATATCTACTTGTACTTGTGCTACATCAACCTTGTAAAAAACGAAAGAGGCAAACTTCGGGCATCAGCATGTTGTAATTGTTGTTATTTCCAGTACTGTTAGCTTTGCTGTTGTGTTCTGTGTGGTTATATGTGCTTGTTCTGCAACTTTTACCTTGTTGCCTTTGTGGCTGGTGGTGGGTGTAGTCATGGAGTGATTCTGTGCTCTGTGATTGGTCAGATTCCTCTCTGGGTTCTCTCTGTGAGCGGTGGAGCCCCGCACAGCCAGCTGTTTGACTGTCTTACAGGGTGTTCCATCAGAATCCTGTAGACAGAAAATAGGCTTGTCAGTGGACCTGTGAAACATTAGGCCAACCATGCAAAAAGCATGCGCCCAATGCCGTGTGTGTACTCACTGCGTCACTGGATGCTGTAGAGGAAGGGGAGGGCGATGATGAAGACGACGGCGATGAAGGTGAGGAGGGGGGAGGGGAGGAAGAGTTGGAGGACGCTTTGCTCCGGGGGGCAGAAGGAAGGACCACAACATCGTCAGATAGGTTGTTATTACACTCATCAAGCTCCTGAGGCTCCACTAGGAGGGTGACGTCATTTCCTGTAGGAACACAAAGAAGGTACAAAAAGCATCAGATCCTGCCTTCAAATCGGAGAAGCAGAACTGTCCTAGAGAAAAGCCCGGATTCAGAACACTTCTCCTTTGGGGCATGACATAAGGACTGTATGCAATTGAGCTTTGACTGCTTAAATCTAGCGCATGCTCATAATGGGAAAATTCTAACTCAGAGAGATGGCTCTGACAGCCAGTGAAAATACGTTAAGAGGTCATACCGTTACAGTTGAGAGGGGGCTCACTTTGAGACTGCCCACCCCACTCTCCGCTGATCCAATCACGGTACTCTGCTACTTCCCGTGTGACACGGATTATTCGACCCAGAATGCTTTAGGGCAGAAAAAGAGAGACAAAAGCAATGCCAATTAGAATTAGAATTATTTTCTGAATCTGTGAACATTGAACTCTTGTAATTGTGCGCATTCTCACCTCTCAGACTTGTTGTTGGGGTAGTACTTGGCAATAGGAGAGACAGCATGGCTCAGGACGACATATGCATAATCAAACGCTTGTTTCACCTGCATGGCCCCATACGAACTCCTGCCAACATCATTACCTGCAAACACACACACACACACACATAAAAGCCACTTCAGCAAAATACCCACAAGTGTCAGAGAAGCTATATTTTTGTATCTTGTGCAAGTGTTTGAAAGTGAAAGAGCTCGTTAAGTGTGTATACCTGGCTGCAGCGGATCCTCGATGTACAGCATGGACGGCCTGTATCCATCCAGCATGCCTTTCAGCACTTCGTCTTTGGCCACATACGATCCGCCGTCTTTGATCCGGATGCCTGTCTTCAGGTAGTTAAAGTGCCGGCCATACAGCTCGAAGAACTCGATCAGCAGGACGCCCATATTAGAATTCGGACTACACGCGTCCTCTCTGTAGTGCAGCTACACAGTACACATACAAACAGTGAGTTCTTGCCACCCTCAACTTAAGAACAGTGCATGTCACAGCATGTCAAATTCAAATAGCCTGTCCAGCTGTTTTCATGAATACCTCTTTGGTCAACAGCCTTTTTTTTCTTTTGGGGGGGGGGGGGGGGGGGGGGGCATACTTTTGCCCCCTCTCACCCTCTCTTTTAACTGTGCTTGTTTGTGCGTGGGGGTTGGGTGGGACAGTCGCAGATGCTCCTGCACGTGTGTTACATACCTGTAGGAAACTAACAGCCATGAGAAACAGGCTGTAGGATCCAATTCCTCCAGTGAAGACCTCGTTCAACTCTCTCTGCAGCAGGAACTGTTTTAGCACCAGCACCAAATATGGCAGCACGGGGAATTTCTGAAACACACAAGACTAAAAATGAGACACTACAAACAGCTGGCTGGTGTCCTCATTCACATTGTAGGGCTGAAGTGTCACAGATCAGATTTTTTCCCACTAGATGTAAATGTAATCTGTGCGAACACAGAGACACTTTATGTGCCACTGTTTTAGGTCCAATACATGGCCACAGTGAGCATAGGCAATTTAGAATTGATCTTTTATACATTTTTATATATGTGCAAAAAAGGTAACTTGAGGGAGTGGCATAGCCCAATATTATGAATCAGACATGCAAAAAAAAAAAAAAAAAAGGCATCTAATATGATTAGAGCAGAATGTTTGCATGTGAACGTGAGTCACATCACAGCGCAGTGATGGGACAGTACATCAAACATCCCAAACTGCATGTAAACAAGCACAGGAAAAAACCATGCAAAGATCAATCATGAATGAACAGCATGTTAGCATGGGGACATGAATTTACACACACACACACACACACACACACACACACACACACACACACACACACACACACACACACACACACACACACACACACACACACACACACACACACACACACACACACACACACACACACACACACACACACACACACACACACACACAATCGGGTGATAACAGTTACCGATCAACCGCAGGGATGGATGCCACATTAACCTTTCCAGGCAATACTTAGTAATGTGTCATGGTGCAGGGCTTCTGTAATGTTCTGAATGTTCGGAATGTCCTTTACTTTCTGGAATCAACCACATTTAAAACTCTGTTGAAACTGGAGCACCAGCTGCAGGAGCCTGTGAATTCCAATGCAGAACTGCACTGTGGTGCTCAGTGTGTCGTTACTCGCTGACACTCACTGTACTAAGCTAAATGATGTATCTTTACTGCGCTTACTCTACCCCCCCTCATGAGGCGCATTACTTCTACACAAATATGAAAGTCTGAGTCCGATACGGTTTGAAAACAAACAAACAAAACTATTACGAAATTCTATCCACGCATGAAGGACAGAACATGGCTTTTAATGGGGTTCTGCAGCTGCGGCTGAGGTTCTATACAGCCACTTATCGGTTAGATGAGGAACTGCAGCATGTTGTATGTTGTGACCTCGCCCAAAACCGCAGCAAATATCAAAATATGTAAAAATAAATAAATAAATAAATAAATAAATAAAGATAATTGCATGACCACAGGTTGCATATTTGGTCTGAAAAATTCATCCTTAGCGATACACAGTGGGTCAAACCTTTTATATCTAATACAGACTGTAATGATAACGAGGGCTTGTATGCTTGTAAGTCTTCATTCAAACAGTTCTGTGTTCACTAAACCTTCATACGAAGTCTTGCATGATAGAGGCATGTACAGTTCGATCGTTATTCACCCTGGAAAACTGGTCCCCCAGTTCTGCACAAAATCAGGCATCCACGTCATGTACCTTTTTGAAGTCTTTGATGAGATTGGCAGCCTTCACCCCGCTTTGCACGTTAAAGCTGATGTCCACTTTGACCTCAGTGTGTGAGTCCGTCAGTTTGATTATGGGAACCTGCATGGACAAACACAGTGTCAGCTTTGATACGTCTTACTGTCGTTCCAGCATATTAAGCAGATTCCAGATATGACTAAACCAGACACAGACAGACACGCACACACACACACACTCAAGTCTATGTACCGTTGCTTTGTCG
The DNA here is from genome assembly GCF_030463535.1 of Salminus brasiliensis. NCBI lineage: Eukaryota > Metazoa > Chordata > Actinopteri > Characiformes > Bryconidae > Salminus > Salminus brasiliensis. The sequence goes on along the minus strand of NC_132902.1, from coordinate 13,683,346 downwards.
AGCACTTTGACAGAGTTCTCGTCTGCGACGTTTCTTTTGCGTAGTGCCTCCTCCAGCGTCCACAATGGAAGTGTCTCCCAGTTCCCAAACACTACCAGGTCTATATCACTAAGACACAGATAGAGAGAGAGCACACACACACACACACATTAATCTCCAGATTGCTAAACATGCATGCCCAGTTTTAGAACAGGGGGAGTACACAGGCTTTTTTTAACAAAAGTGTAAATAACTGTATTCCGCCAGTACAAGGTCACAATTTCGAGTTTTAGGTTCATCTCAATGCAATGACCAATGGCCAACTTGGTCATGTCAAGCCTTAAAGAGCCCAAATGTGTAATTACACATGTCCATGAGCGATGAATAACCCCTTTAGTTTAGTCCTCAGTGTGTAATAAGCCTTGAAAGGTTAAAGTGGTCAAAGAAATTACCTACTTTGTCTAAATATGAATTACTGCCAGCACTGTAAAAAGGCAGCAATTTAAAAAAAGTGATAAGCAACTGAGCCAGTTTTATTAAACTGAAATACCTCTAAAAGAAGCGAGTTTGAGGTCGAAATAACCTATGACCCTTTTTGCAGAAAATTCAAGATTGTCTGATTTCATCAAAATAACCATTTCAAATAAACCAAGGCATCAAGCATCAAGCCAGGCCTAGCATCATGCTGTTGCTTTGTATTACATCAGGCTAACTGCTCTTCCAGAGTCAGTGTGTCTCGATGTGTAAAAATACACAGGTTTTTCTGAGTAACCATGTAATTAGCGTCCTAGGTAAGTCCACGGTTCGATGGCCCGTCAGATCCGTGAGCAAATTAAAGACTAAAATTGCTTCTATTCCCAGAAACACTAATACTGCAGAAGCTTAAGCACTCTCTGTATATGGGCACAAAGCAATGTTTCTGGCCATGGAAATACACAGAGGCTGATCTATTCCACTAATCCAGATTTAGTAATCCAGGTGGCGTATAAGTGTAGTACAACTGTGACGCGGGTCTCGCATCCTCCCACACACAGGATGAGAGCGGATGAATTATTTTAATTCCAGGCATACATTTACACGCACAAACACACAAATCCACGCAAACAAACACCGTCTGCAATCCGTAGCTTGTAGTGCAGGCTAACCTTGGCTCAACTGGGTCAAAATAAAATCACATACACACAAGCATTGAACACTAAACCTTCACTATTTGAACCTCCACTACGCTGCAAGTGTATTTGTGGCTGTTTGTTCAGAATAAGCTCTATGTTTTGCTCAATCATAAAATCATGAAAATAGAGAAGTGTGTGGAGGAGGGGTGGATGAATAAAACTTACCTTGTAGGCAAATACAGGCCGGTGCTGAAACTGCCAAACACTTGGACCTGCAAAAAGCAACAGCATAATAAATATATTATTAATATAGGGGCAGTGGTGGCTCAGCGGTTAGAGCGCCGGGATATCGATAACAGGGTTGTGGGTTCGATTCCCGGGCTCGGCAAGCTGCCACTGTTGGGCCCTTGAGCAAGGCCCTTTACCCTCTCTGCTCCCCGGGCGCTGGAGTTGGCTGCCCACCGCTCTGGGTGTGTGTGTGTACTCACTGCCCCTAACACGTGTGTGTGTGTGTGAGTGTGTTCACTACCAGATGGGTTAAATGCGGAGGACACATTTCGCTGTACAGTCCACACTGTACAGTGACGAATACGTGCACCTTTTATCCTTTATCCCTGTATAATAGAAAGTATTGCCAATAGAATAGGACTCTCCGAAGCAGATAAACATGAACCTATCGGCACCATGTCTAATACCAGGAATGGGCTAGAGGGGTATAAAGCCCCCCAGCATTCAGCCGTGGAGCAGTCCATATTACCTGCTTCTTTTTAGTCAAATAAATAAATGTATTTGCAACCTTATTTCATTTACCAGTTCTTTTGAATTTATTATTTGTTTAATATTTGTAACCCTCTTCAAATATGTTTAATATTTTTCTAATCCAGGTAGTGTTAAAATACTGGATATTAGCACCAGCCCACAATGCCAATATAGGCATCATACAGATCCAAAAGCGGGTCTTTTCCACCTTCATCCAATGCGGCATGTTCTACTGGTTTGCATTGGAGCTATTTCCTTAAAACATTATAAAACATAAATGATGTCAATAAAAGCATTTGCATTATGTAGAACAGTGAAGGTGTTATTGGCAAGAGTTTCACTCCCAGACAGTGTGTAAAAAGGCTTTCAGGCTTTTGGATTTTAATTAATAGAAGTAAATATTTACATAAGACCATGCAAATAAACGAGGGATTAACCGTTACGTGAGTGAGTGTGTGTGCGCGCGAGTCTGTGAGAAAAAACAGACAGAGTTTCAGAATGCGTTTCTTCCTCAGTTAAGACAAAACACATTTGTTGCACATATTTCCCAATTCATAACCTCAGTGTTTTTAAAGAGGCTTTGTGACGTACGTACATGCGCGTGTTTGTTGGAGTCAAAAATAGAAGTTAAAGCCTTTATTCACCCTCCGCTCTCTTTACACAGTTAAACCCTCAATCTCCTTACACACACAGCTAGCAACTGCTGTTGGCCTCGGCACTGAGGTAAACATGCTACACTGTGAATGCTCCAGAGCCCAAATATCACACACACACACACACACACACACACACACACACACACACACACACACACACACACACACGGTAAGGAGTGGAAATGTCTGAGAATGGAAAAACCAGAGTGCAAACGGATCCTGAGAGCACTGATAGGAACCAGAGTAGAGGTGGGCAATGTGATATGTTATCGTTACTGTATAAGTACTCCACAATATGCTTTTCTGAGTATATTACAGATTTGATTTCAGTACATACAGAATCTAGAACAACTACATGTATTAAAACCAATAATAAAAGAGCTCACATACAAAAGAGCAGCTAGTGTGCCGATAACGCTGTATAGAAATAAGCAGCTGACTGGATGTTGGTCCCTGCAATAGTTTATGTATGCAAAATGAAAAAAAAAGAAGAAATGACAGTCAAAGTTTGTCAATTGCTCTTGCTATATTCCTGTCTTAATCAAATAGGCCCAAAGAGGGTCCTAGAGCAGTCAGTCAGTCAGTCCCAATCATACACTCCCTGGTCTACTGACCTCTTAAAAACATTTGTCAAAGGACAGACAAAGGCAGTGCACTGCCATGTGGTTCAAAGCCCAAAATGAAACCTTTAGAAAGACAGGAGCGTGTTTGCACAAAAGGACAGTCACGTGAGCAATATATCGTCCGCCAAGCATTCAGAGCAGTCCTCGTCTTAAAACAGACCGTGTGTGAGAGAGCTACTGTGAATAAGAGCTGGTCTGCATGTTTACAAAACATTCCAGTGGGACAGCCAAAGACGGCTCTGCTGTCCTCTTGAACTGGCCTCTTCAATGTCCTCACACTGATCTGAACTAACCATGTAAACTGTCCGACAAGGCCAGTTCCTTTTACTTCCCAAAGAAATGGATGTGGAATTGTGACAGAGCTTTAAGGACCTTCTGATCACGTATCTGGATCGCAAAGCACTGCATTTTAGTGACAGCAGACTGATGCAATTTGTGTTTGTCTCCTGTACAGCTCTATTCTTCTCTCAGCTTCACGCAAATGAGGAGAGAGTTGTAAGGCTGCAGCTAGTCAGACTGCTGACTTGCGGCTTGGTGCTTCACACCACGCTTCCCGTCCACATTTAAACTACATTCTAAGCGTTTAGGAGACTGGGGAGATATTTGCAGGATTTTTACACAAGTTCACATTTTAAAAAGCGATAGCAGACTCTAGTCTGCATTTCATCTGAGCTCAGGAGGAGGCTTGAACTCAAAGTAGGGATGCACTGATCCAGCTTTTTCAGTTCCGATACTGGAACCGATACATAAACTTTGCATATCGGTCGATACCTGATAACAGTCCGATACCATTGCTGAATAATAAACCGTATACCTCATCATGTGGGAGCGACAAGGCATTAGGATTGACTTAAACATTACTTAACATTACTCACTACCCGATCCAGCTAATTTTGTTAATCTCGGGAACCAATATCGGATCAGTGCATCCCTAACTTGAAGTAACTTAAAGTAGCTTGGCCACAATGTCAATGCAGCAAATGCACTATATAGGCCATTTTCTCAAGTCAAACACAAGCCAAAAGACAAGTGTATGGAAATTAGGCCTGTCTATTGGCAAGAACCTGATACAAGATGTTGTGATATATTGCAATACTGTAAGCAATGTGATAAATAAAATTTTAGAAAAACTACTATAATATAAAAAAAAAAAAAAAAACACACCAGTGTCACACTGTGCAGTATTGCAAAACATAATATCTTGATACTTTGATATGTGAACATGTTCTTTCATCCTTAAAAGTACCTGTATGTTTATCAAAAAAGAATGAGAACAGGCCACACTTGTCCCTTAAACTGTTCTTCAGTAAAGTGTCCAAATGTCTGATAAACCACATGCACTGAGGAGGCATGACACATTTGGGAAATAAATCTCTCAGCACAGTGAAAAAAGAAAGACTTACATCTGCACTGGGCCATAGGTCCTTGATGACTCTCTGGATCCTGTCGACAACCTCAAACCTCATCCGCTCTTCCTCTGGCCGAGGAGACATGTACTCGTAGAAGTCTTTGATCTCCTCATGGAGCCTACATACACAAACACAGAAGAAAAGACAAAACAGGACAGTTAAGAATGTAGGAAAAAGACTTTTTTTGTTGTTGTTGTAAGTGATGCAAGTCCACCCTGATTCAAGTCAATGGTCAGATGACGAATGAGGACACGCATCAAAATATGAGATCCACCCAGCAAGCAGGGCTTGGGAAAAGAACTCTAAATACTAAAGCCTAACAGTGGTGCCAAAGGAAGGAAAGGGAAAAATAGGCTGACATTTACATCCATCAATACCCTATTAAATCTGCACAGTTCTCACAGGTCTTAGAGCCTAGCTGAGACCAACTGCACATCTGACACATCCTGTTAAGAAAAACACACTGAGCTGGTGAGTTCAACAAGGCAGCAGAACAAAGTAGCTATTGGTTGACTGATCTGTGTGCTGCTCCTAAGTCAGACATAAACTCAGGAGCAACAACTCCCAGCATACAAAGTCCATTCCAAACCTGCAGGCTAGATTCCAATTAAGTCTGGGGCGATGCATCGATGTAATCGTTCACGAAATTACGTTGATTTGCATAACGTGCATCGATGTATTTATCCAGAGCGCAAGAAATAATAAAAAAAAAAAACACCCACGTGCATCTAAAGTGTACGAGTATTTCACACAGAAAGTTGCGTTGCTTTGATGCGATGCGCTGTTTTTGATGGACGGATGCTTTAATTCTTCCTGCTGACGTTCCACCTCAACCCTGTGGTTTTATCAAAATGTGAATAAAATAGCCAATAATAAATGAGAAATCAAGTTATAGACAAATGAACCATTGAATTGTGTCATTTTTAGTATTTTTAAATAAATAAAAATAAATCTATATAAATAAAAAACTAAAGTAACTCAAATAACTGACATAACATTCGACTCCTTGTTAGTGCCCCTCTTCGGTCACCAGATTACATTAGATCAGGGGTGGGCTTAACTAACTGAACACCTCAGCTTTTTTAATCAGAATGTAAAACAGTAGTGATTAGTCCAACAAACGCCATTTATGCTAATAAGTGGCATTTTCCAAACCTGATTTCAGTCCCTCTAGAGGTTGAAAATTCAGCAGCGGTGGGTAACGACCTTCAGAGCATTAATTGCTTCCACTGGTCACCACTCCAGTGTTTCCTCTATGATTTTTTTCAGCCATGGCGGCAGACCATGTTCATTAGTTCCTCATAACAAATACTTGCTTTGTAAACTACTTATTTAGATCCATTAGTACATATGGCATCTTCCCTCACTGTGAACTACCGGTTTCCAAGCTGAAAGATGCAAGCTGTACAGGGCAGGGATTGCAACCTTAGCTGAGGTAACTTGGCCTTAGCAAATGCTCGTTTGCTAAGAGACTGTGCTGTCTTTCGCTGAGCAAATTCCAAGTCACATGTGATCGACTGAGGCTTTCACATGGCTTTACTGTAGTACTGATGAGACACTGCAAGGTGCACTGAAGTACTGAAAAGTGCGGACGCAGCACAATGCATTCAGGGTCATGTTACTATGCAAATGTTCTTTTCATCTAGAAAACCGATCTAAGATAAAGATTTTTACCTACCTTTCTCCCGTTTTTCCACCCCGTCTTTCTAATTGCTCCCTCACACTTGTCAGATGCATAGAGCACAAGACATCACATCCATTGCTAAATCCGAAGGGGGGTGCAGTCGCTGCAAAATGTAGGTAGCTGAATGTCTGCACTCGTCACTAAGCCCTCCTTCTTTAAGCTTATTAATTACTCCCCAACAAGCGTTTTTAAAAATGTTTTGAGAAACATCGATATTGAGGGTGGATCTACTCTTTTAAACAAGGGTGTCAATAATTCCAGTCCTGGCTGTACTGACTCAATGATACAGCAGACGAAAGCATCTACACATATGAAGACACATACTCACATGATAGAGTGAGTAACTGTTTAGGAAAATGGATGTAAATGAAGTCCCTTGGCACTGAAGAAAGCTTTGTGCACGTTGTACATGGGCTTTAATTGTCCAGGTTTAGCTGTGCCCCAGTTTCTTTCCTTCCCTCTTGTGCTTTTCTCTCTCCTACACCTGCCATCACCTTTCTCGCGCACACTGGTGCCAACCAACACAGGCTTCAGCCAAGCTTGTGCCAGACCTGCCACAGTCTGTCATGTCATACAACATGCCCACAAACAAACGTACCTCATTAGTACAGCCCAAAAGATGGCTACACTGACTGAGTGGAGAGACAGACAGACAGACAAGCAAAATGCTGCTAATACATCAATGTGGTGGAAGTGTTTTCAGTGTTTATGTACATATTATAGGTCAGTCACACAGGTCACCTTGCCCTGTCCATTCACACGCGCGCGCACACACACACACACACACACACACACACACACACACACACACACACACACACACACAGTGTTGCCAGTCAGCAGCTGGGCTGCAGTCCAGTACTCTGAACCTAATGCCCTACTTCTTTTTTTTGCCCTGATAGAGAAATGTCTTTCATTTACAGCCTCTGTCTGATCTCCTCCTGGCCATAAGAAATAACAGGCAAGAGAGTAAAAACCCTATATTCAACATTTCTACTACATACTAAACACTGGGGCCAAAAAAACACACCCAAACTAACATTGTAGTTACATGTAATGAATGTAAAATCAGTCAGCAAGGCAATAATTGTTCCTTCATCTCCCATCCTGCCGATGACTGGTCCCTGCTGGAAGGCACAGTGAACACTCATCTCAGACTAATAGCCTCACCCAGCAGCAGGTGTGAAGGAGACACGCCCTACAAAATAAGAAAAAGAAAAGCCAAAATATTCTGCTGACTGACATGTTTGTGCTTGTTAGATTAAAGAACTCAATATCTGGTAGTCCTCATGTACTATTACACGATCCTACAAATCATTAACCCACAATTCCTAGAACTCAAGGATACTTAATTTAATGGATTCCTGGACATTTTTACGCTTCTGTTCCTGCTTTATTACTTAAAGCATTTCCTCTGGCTTATTAAACAGAAACAATTGGTTTAGGAGTTGTTGACATGGCTTCTTCTGCATTTTTTGCAGGTTTCTAGTGCATCAAGTAAAATACCACGTCTAGACAGCAGCATTACAATTCAGGCAAGCTGACGTTCAGTCATAGAATAGTTTTAGCAAGCGTATCAGTGTAACTGATATTGCCTATATTAGCGCACACATGCAAATCCCAGCCTGAAGCATGGTTACTGTTTCTTGGTAATCGACCATAGTGCAAAGTATTCAAAATAATGGCGAAGCGGGAGTATGTGACAAGGATAGTGAGGTTTTTTTTTTTTGATGATTTTGACCCATTCGTTCAGAGTTACGGGTGGATTTACATGGTTACATGGATTATTATGGTGTTTTTACAAAGTGCTATGGTGTTTAAATCTTAGACCAATAGTGATATTGTCCATGTACATGTCTGCATTGCTTATTTTATACCAATGCTATAAAACATGTACCTGGTTTACTAAGAAATAGAACTTTATTTCCCCAAATTCACACATGCAGTAAACGGAATAATATGCCACAGCTACAATGTCACTACCTAAACATCCTGCTCTTCCAGAGAGCAATAATTAAAAATATTGGAAATTTACTCTGAGGTCAGCTAAGAGGCATATCTCTGACAGTATGATCGTCCTGTTTGAATGTGCCAGTCAAAACCAAACTCAGAATATCCTCAGGTGCACACACTCGGACACCCATACAGACAGAACAGAAGCAGCCTGACAGCATTCATGAGTACAGCATTCATTACTGTCACATGAACTCAGTCACCGAGAGACAAACACCCTGCAGACACACAGCCAAAACCACTCCATCTTTGTGTGTGCGAGAGAAAGAGAGAGAAAGAGAGAGAGAGAGAGAGAGAGAAAAAAGAGAGAGAGGGAGAGAGAGAGAGAGGGAGGGAGAAAGAAAATAGTGGGTATAAGTGCTGTACAGAAAAGTAGGACGCAAATTTATATATATGGGTTGAAGAAAAGAAGAGAGTGAAAAAAAAAAAAATCAAATCAAAATACAAACAGGCAGAATCACATTCTCCTTCTGCGTAGGCAGGGCTTCATTTGTGCCAGGACAACCAAGATCCGGCACCTCGCATTAAAGATATACACCAAAATCTGTGAATATATTTTATGACAAAAAATATCATCAGACAAGGAACATGCCTTACCTAGGGACCTACAGTAAGTTCAAAAACGCTCACATTTGCTTATTTATTGATTTATTGTTTATTTGAAGTTTCTGTTACACCTTAAATGGTGCGCAATCACACTGCACTCATTTTCACTATCCTACAGCCGCCAAAACGTACCTCCTGTGCGCTTTAATAACAACAATATCTAGCATTTTTTCCTTTCCTATCCTAAATAGGTTTAAAATCACTGTATTGCTTCAATGACTTGCGAAAGGGAGAACAGTGTCTCCATCATTGTTACTCCAGGTTCTGCACGCTGCTAACTGCAGTGTGGAACTTTGGTGAAGCAGGAATGACGGTGCTCACAAAAACTATGTAAAGCTGCGTAACCAGAGTCATATTAGTCTCAGTCCTTGCTTCCATCCTTCTTGCACTTTAATTTAAGGTTCTGGTTCTCTCAGCTTGTCCAGAAATACAAGTTTAATGCATGTGTCCTTTAGTCCAATCTGCAAATTCCACTTTGCGACTGTGGCGGGAGCCCAGAAACAAGAAATACCAAAACTCGCACAATTCTGCTTTAGATGGAACAGAAAAGTTTCCGTATAAGAAGTCACCTTAAGCTTCATAGTCGAAGTACCACCCTCCAGTGCTTCTGTTTAATTATCCATGCATCCAGTGTCAACGTTAAAAATGTATGTATTTTTTTAATTTGTCCTGTCACTCCTGCTGAAAGGACGTATAAAGCAAAGACAGAACATCAAAGTTCATATTACTTTTGTACTCTCTGATTTTTGAGTGTGCTCCACTTCAGTGCTCCAGGGCAGAGAGCTTACCATAGAAGCCTGGCCTAGTCTTATTCTGCATTTTCCCTTCGCTATTCAGAACGCTGCATAAACTTAATCTCTGTCCGAAATACAACCTTAAGGGGTACTTTCCCCAGACAAGTCAGGAAAACAGTCCATCTTCATCTAAGACAAACAAGCATCATTCACTGCTTAAAATGGCACGGTGGCCAAATAATGCTACATGTATTGTAAACATGTCACCATATGGAACAACATTTCCCAGTTTACTAACAAAGGAAAGCTCCTTCTGATAATGCATCTCGAAGGTGGGAGGACCTCCAAGCACCTACAACAGGGAGTTTAGCTACTCCACTAGCTGAAGAAGGAAGCCAGACATCAAACACTACTGCTAGAAAGCCAAATATCACATCTGTGTTTATCAGCCTCTTCATCAGTAGCTACGCTAGCAGTGAGCATTTGTTTTTATCGCCATGGGGGGATTCCTAGAAACTATAGGACATTTATCAGTTATGCATGCTGGGTAATCTAGTATGAGAAACATGATGGATAAACGATGGACAGAAAATCTAGAAAACTATCAAGCTGCAGAAGGGATGCAGTGCCATGCTAGATAAGTTACCGTAACATGAAAAAGGAAAAAGATAAAATTGCTTAAAATTTTTTTTTATAACCATTAAGTGTTTATTAACGAGTGTCATGACTCCACACCAACGGCATCCAGGGTCTCGAACTGATTAAATAGCACATGGGACTAACCAAAGATAAAAGAGGAAAAAGGGGAGGGGTCACTGACAAAAACAAAGAGAGAACATACTTTATTTTTTATTTTATTATTATTATGTTTTTAAAGTCAACCACCACACATGAGCATGTAAACGTTCAGCAGCACTAGGCTAGAATTCCAGAAGTGGGTGGAGGTCTAGAATTATCCAGATCACCGATAAACATCCAGTCCATGCGGGCTGAGCCGGAATTCGTTTAGCTTGACGATGACACAAAGGGTCAATTCTCGCGGCTGCCAGAGGCGCCTTTGACACAGTGACCCAGTGTGTCAAGTTCAGACGGAGCTAAATTTGTCAGACCAGACCACATCTAATCAGAGATGAGCTAGTATTTAAGTGCATGAGCTCAGGACTACTCTAATAATGGCATCTCATGAGATCCCAACTGCTCTATTAATGGTGCTCCATATTGTTTTCCCCCAACTGAGGCTGACACAGGCTTGTCTGACAAAACTAGACCAAAAACAAGCAGTCATAAGATTATGAGGCTGAAGTGAAAGGATATCACTTTAATCAGGTGATCAGACGTTCCCTGTCCATCATGCAACAGTTCTAAATGCAGTCTGAGTGAACTGCACTGTTCACTTAATGCAGGTAATGCCTCCAGTTTGGCATCCATCACTGCCCTCTATAATTCACTTTTCAGGACAAGCAGCAAGTCCTTCCCACCAGCCCCATGGTTGGCGAGTGTTCTGCACAGCAACCGAAGAAAACTAAGCTCTAAACCTCTGCTGTCTACTTCTCGTTCTGTAGAACAATGCACTTTCACTAAGGACAAGATCAACAAGATCCACCAATCCTTTTCCATCCCTAAACACTCCTCCTTCCACAGATGATGTTCTACATCTTCTCCCGTTGAGCAATCAAACCACCTGAATGCGCAACCCCATGCAATCCAAGACCAAACTTTCATTCAATCATCTCCATATCAGGTCATGAACCATCCACCTTCAAGACCACCAGAGTGGCTGCCATCTTAAAGAAGCCAACTCTAGACTGCTATGAAATCAGTAATTACAGACCAACTACAAAGCAGTAATCTTTTTCGGTTTGGTCTATAATCAGCTTTCTCTTTTTCTCACTCGGTACAACCTCCAAAACCCCAACCGATCTGGCTTCAAACCCGCACCTTCAACAGAAATTGCCCTTATAGCAGTCACTGAGAAGTTACATGCTAGTTACATGCTGCAAGAGCTGCCAAACTGTCATTGGCCCGGATTCTTCTGGACTTCTCTGCAGCCTCTGATTGTCAACCACAAGATCCTTCTTTGCCTCCTCTTTTCATTTGTCTTTGCTAATCTAGAGATCATCCTACCTGGAGGGTAACATGGTAGCAGGTTACATGGAGGGGGTCTACATCCACACCATGCAGACTCTCCAACGGTGCCACAAGGCATGGTCCTCTTGGTTCTGTATGCACTCTACACTAGACCTACTTGACACACTACTATCCTCCCACAGTTTCTCATACTATAGGAACTATAGGACCTCTCTATAATCTTGCCATCTCCTTTGAGAAGTTCCCAGGCACTTTAGAGGCAGAGGCACAAAGCTTTAGCGTAGTGGTGGATTCCTCATTCTCGACTCATGGTGTGAAACTGTCTTGGTCATGTAGATATCTTCTCTACAACTGGAGAACTTGACCCCTGCAGCAAAATCTTAAACTACAAATGTAAAATAAAGCTACAAATGTTTTTTCAAACAGTGTGAAAGACTCCAGCAGCAGTAAAACTATATTCCACACTAGCATGGTTGAACTCTGGCAGTTAATCCCTGGTTCACATACATGCTTCATCAGTGGCAGCCTTTGTGGATATTTTGCTTGGCTCCGGATATGAAATATGGTACACCTTTCAGCTTTGTGTTTTGATATTGTGTTTGATCAGGCCATATACTAGAAATACCATAAGAAACATATATACTAGACATGGTAGGGTGTTGTAGAGAACGCAACAGCAATGCAAATATTTATGTCAAGCAATTACACCTCTTCACAGCCCTTGTTTGGCCACTTAATGGTTAAACCTCAGGACCAATAGGAAAATCCTCTCCGGCCTACACATCAAAGACAACGAGGCAATGTGTGAAAGCAGCAGATTTGGCAGCACCATCATTTGTGCATGGTGAGGCCATCAGTTTCGTTTCAACAGAGTACTACTATGTGACTGACTTTCATTTCCTCAGAAAAGCTCCTGGCTGCTCCAATCGCACAAGGGCAGAGGAGCGTTCCCCTCCGTGGCAGCCAATCAGCGCGTCAGCCCTGTCACCATGGTTATACAGCCATGTGACACAAACACCCTTACACAGTGGCTTAGTACCCCCACAGGCACGCACATTAACGTGTTATGGCTTAAAACGTAATCTGCTGGTTTTTATCATATGGATGTTATGTAACACTGTCAATGTTTTGTCAGATACACACGCACATGCATTCCACTCATGAGTGTGTCCAAGCCACAGACAAGGAAAGAGAAGGCACACATTAAGAAACAAACAACTGGAGACAACACACACATTCCTCTGAGGAAGCGAGATGGGACAAGGGGATCAGATTAGGGCCCGACTGGTTTAAAACTGGAAGACTTGCCAGAACAGGTGAAAATACAGCTGATAACACAACAAACACTTATAAGTAGCTCGGTAATAATAAAAAAAAAAAAGGTGGAAACAGAGGGATTTCCAGGACACCTTGGGATTTGCTTTTTTTTATTAAAACTGCCAAATCAAAAAAGACTCAAGTAAAGTGTTAAAATGAATACAACCAAGTATTTTCTGCCAAACAACTGGCAAGATTTTTGACACCACATTATCTAATGTTAGGCAACACCGTCAGGACATGTTGTAGAAGGAAAACTGACAAGTACCAGATCAGGACTTGTGCAGTAGTGAAATTAACAACACACCCAACATTCATCAGTCACACCTCAAGTCTATAAGGCCTGTTGGAAGACTGAAAGCAGCAGAGCAGGAATTCACCTTGAGATGCTAGGAGGTGCTTATATCTGGGCTTGACACATGCCTGCATGAAGTTAAGTCAGGAAAGGATTATGCACACTGGCAGTCAGTGGTAGGGAACTTATCATTCATACAGGCAATAACAAACAGGGAGAATACAATACAAACAGGGACAATATTTTATCGTATCGGGATACACAACATGGTTTTCTAGGCATATCGAGGATATTGTTTGTATGGGTAATAAACCCTGATTATCTGCAGGTCTTATTACAAACTGTGTAATTAGACTGTAGATGTGCAGCAGATGTTGAGAGAATCTGTCACTACTGATGTATTTAGTCTGTGGTCACTGAAAAAGGTGTTTAAATATCATGATATAGTAATTTTTTACAATATTGCCCAGCCCTTGCTAAGAACCCCTTAAGATTAAAGATAGCTTTTTAATAGTTACTTTAGGAGTAGAAGAAGAGCATGACAGCACTGCAACATTTAATGCGAACTGAAGCTCATCATATTTGAGATTCTGGTGCCATACCTTGCTTGTGTCATTTTGACAGAAAACATGTTGCTCTGATTATGAGGTGTGATTACGAGCCTACAAAAACAACAGCAGTCAGCGTGCCTAGATAAATACTGAAATCAAAATTGCGGTATCGCGACGGCCCTAATATTAAAAGGTTAAAACAATAATTTGACAAAGAATAACAACATACCGTCTAACACCCAACATCCTAACTGCAGTGAATGACCCGTTCCCCACCTGACTGTGTGTGTTATAACCCTTTCCTACTGATCATGGCCTGCATGAGATACCCTTTCCCCCACTGGCAACAGGTCAGGCAGCTAAAGAGGGAAGCAGTGTAGGCTGGTTCTGATGGGGCCTAGCTGGAACCTGACACTGGGCCCATCAGAGCCTGGAATGTGTGGGGATCCCATCAGACGCTCAGCAAAGGAATGTGTGCTCCCGTCTCCATCGCTCCTCTGTTGTCTTGCTTAATCTTTTACATGTTATCTTGCTCCCTCCTGCCAAACACATGAACTCTCACACCAAATATCTGCTCCAGAGGCTTCCCCCAGTCTTTTTTTCCCCACAACAGCAGTGTTACTTGGAGCAACACGCAAGAGCTGGAACTCCCTCGCTCCGTGGCATGCGATTGGCCTGTGCCTCCGTGACTTCATAGGGGAGTCAGGTGTCTGGGCAGATGGAGGCGGGATCTGATCTGGACGGCTGAGACTCGCTCAACGTGCTGCGAATATAAACAATGGCAAATTCCCCACCGCCCAAGCCTATGGGCCACGCCACACATGCGTGTACATTCAGCTCACTTTAGAAAACGACTCACCCATGAAACGAGCTGCCTGGTTTTTCTTTTCTCGTCCCTCCCTGGGACTGAGGGTCATGACGACAGTGTTGAAAAATCAGTTTCTGACCTCCGTGCAGCTACATGAGCGATTCTGCTTTGAGGGGCATGCAGACAGGCTTGAGAGAATTCATTTGAATTTAAATTGCTCCTGGTTTATATGCCGACAAGCCTGGGAAGGATAGGGGGGAGGTGGCTGGATGAATGGTTTAAAGAGCCATGATGTGGGGAAAAAATTGCGAAACGTGCGTAGCTGCTGTTTTATGGAGATACATATGCAGAAATTTGACATTTATAGTTTATAAATGTCACATTTTTGCAAAGGCATCTAAATACACAGCAGCTCTGCTCTATGTTTGACCATCCAGCAGTGATACAGTTCACAGAAACTGAAAAGGCGACTATGGGAAAACCTCAAGGCCTCATTAAGGCTCAGCAATAAGGAATGCTGTACTCCAAACATAGCGCTTCGATATTAGCTACCTGAATAGAGGACCGTCTTCTCCTGCAGTGTACTTTTACTGTCCACATGTCCAGCGGTCTTGCTGGAGATGGAGAGCAAATGCATACGAACTTTAAAGACATAAATATGCCAAATCAATGAGCTCAAAGGTGTAGGACTACCAGGTAGGGCATGGCTGCTTCCAAAAAGACTCTTTTAGGTATTGGCATTGCAGATTTCCACAATTTTAAGCTTTTTCTCTAAGGTTGCCACCCTGAACAACAAGTGAACAGAGGTTTCCTATCCAGAGAGGCAAACAAATCAGAAAGCATGCCTTGCTGACGGTCATGAGGCTCTTTAAAAATGATAAGCTGATCAGCAAACAGCTACCCAACAAGACTAGCTAGCTTAGATGTAAATAACAGGGGCAGATCTCAAGCTCTTAAGCTCAACTGAGTCTTAAACTAAACTGCAATAACAAGGCTTGGGTCTAACTGACTAATAAAAACATGGCTAATCAGAAGTCCTGTAGCTGTAAAGTTAGTGACTCCCCAGGTACAGATAAAGTCCAGTGCATGAAGTCTCACTTCCAGTTCGTGCTTCCACACAGAAGTCAAAACAAACCCCAGATCTGTCAGTGGAAAAACTTCAGGAGTTGGCTCGCAGGCAACAAACGTGAGGGTCGTTAGCAAGCTATTTAACCTAAGCAATCAGTCCGTGTGATTTAACCTAGAGTGTTTATATATATATATATATATATATATATATATATATATATATATATATATATATATATAGCCCTATTGCTACACACTGCCCTCCACTCATCCTAGCCACTTAAGTAGTAAGCCTAAGCCCTAGCTATATACTGGCTCTATGGATAGCCAGTGCTGGCGAACGGCTACGGCTACTGCCCGCATGTGTTGCTATGGATGCTAGCTAACGTTAATGAACCACAGCAATGTCACTTAGCTACTTCACTTGAGCTAAGCTAAGCTAGCACGCCCATAGTCAGGCCATTTAAAAGGGCGAATATAGTGGAAGCCCACCAAATATGGTTGAGAGCAGTCTCAGGTGTCTGACCAGGGACAGAATTTCAGGAACATGACAATCTGCCAAGCAACTGAAGGCTGGGAACCGTCACATACTAGCTAGCACTAGCTGCAATTTCAAGCCCATAGCGTCAGCTAGCCAGCTAACGTTCCCATTACAGATTAATAATATAATTGAGTTGAATAACCAAAGACTAGCTAGTGCTAGCTACAGTTCAACAGCAAACTAAGCTAGCTAGCCAACACTGGTTAAGTTTTCACCGTCCCAAAAACCGAACAGCTCCTAGCTATCCTATCTAGCTAGCTATATTAAACCTGGCTGGCTAAGCTCACCTTGGAAACCCGAAGACGAAACTTCCCCAGCTGACTTACCCCACGATGCCCTCCGAGTAATTTCTGCTTTTCCACGGCGTGCCCGTGTACGTCTCGTCGTCCGGCCCGCAGCCATGGAGGAGCAGGCTCCTGTTGAAGCCGAAAGTGCTCGCCTTGTTCTCCCTTTTCCTCTTGTTCCGATGAGCCGCTGCAGCGACCCCAGTTGTAACCGAGTGCCCTGCGGCTCCTCCGCCTCCGCCGCCGCCGCCGCTGCCACCGCCGCCGCCGCCGCCCCTGACCGCCGCTGTCCGCCCGTGGTTCTGGTTGTTGTTCGCTTCCAGAGGTATAAAGTCCCGCTGATCCACGACGTCGCTGTCGGTCCTAGAGCCCGACATGCCCTGCGCCTTCCCCTTCACCTCGCCGCTCTTGCAGTCCGCCGCGATTCCGCCAGTCGACGCCCCGCTGTCGCCGTTCACTTTCGGGCTTGGTGTGGCCGGACCCGCGCCGTAGTTGTTGTTGCTGCTGCCGCTGTTGAAGTACAAGTTCCCGAGGCCCTGCGTGGTCTCCCAAATCTGCATCCACAAGCTGTTGGCGGGTCCGCGCTGTTCTGGCTGAAACCAGGCGATTCGAGGATCCATCAAACGGAAAGGTGGCTGTTGCCCCCCCAGTGTTGAGCGAAAAGCTCGGTTCGTGTCCAGCGGAGCCAGTTAACGCCCGGTAACGCCACACACACTCACACTCACACACTCACACACTCCGGGCTCTGGCAGCACGGCTAGCGTTAGCTAGCCACTAGCTCGCTAGCTCGCTAGCTAGGGTTCACTTCGCCCCCAGTAGCCCCCTTTTCAGATTCGCTATAAAAATATCCGTATGTTAACGTAAAATGCCATTAACGTAGCCGAAGAGGGGAAAGGCGTGTTGACATGAACAGACAGACAGAGGCGTTTTCAGAAGGTGGGGAAAAACGTCCACAGTCAAAGTTGAGGGTGAGCGAAGTGAAAAACGTGCGAGCGTCGCCTGTCGAGGTGAAGTTATGCTAAGCTAACCCTTCTCTCGCTCTCCCCTGCTCTCCCTCCCTCTCTCACTCACTCACTCTCTCACTCAGGGTCTGTCGACTGGCACTGCGCCCACCGGCGGAGAGACCGAGAAACGGACCGTTACGCAAGAGCACGGTACTAATTTTTCCCGTTACGTAACACCACCAGAGCCCTGACGTTGTAATTTGAACCGTGTGTAGTAATCAAAGGTGGCAAAGCCAGATCCAGAAAGTAAAAATCCACCCCGGCAGAGCTGTGCAGGCAGTGGGAACCGAATCCTGGGGTGGAGTCTTACTCTCTGGAGCTGGATTTGCTAGATTTGACTGCAACAGAGCTGTCAACTTTAACAAATACCAGGGTGGAGTTTTACTTTCTGGACCTGGATTTGCCACCTTCACAAACCATAGGGAGGATTTTTACTTTCTGGACCTGGATTTGCCACCTTCACAAACCATAGGGAGGATTTTTTTTACTTTCTGGACCTGGGTTTGCCATCTTCTCATATCATAGAGGGGATTTTTACTATGTAGACCAAGATTTGCCAACTTCACAAATCCTATAGTAAAGTTTCGCTCTCTGGACCTGGATTTGCTATCTTTGACTGCAACAGAGCTATCAACTTTCAAAAATACCAGGGTGGAGTTTTACTTTCTGGACCTGGATTTGCCACCTTCACAAATCCTAGGGAGGATTTTCACTTTCTGGACCTGGATTGAACTTTTACTGCAGTTTAGGACCTTCCAAGAGGCAGTATCAACTCAAATAGCTTTTTTTTTTTGAAGAGACACTGTACTGTGCAGCCAATCAGATCTGAGCTATATCATATGTTTATTATGAATAATTCTGAATAATTCTGATTGAATTCAATTGTTTTCTGATCGATTCAAGAATGATTCAAGTCTTGATTTTATTTTTTATTTATTGTTTACAAAAAAAATATGATTTAGGCAGGTGAAGAAGGATTTTACTTATGCTTCCCATATGTACAGATACAGCCCTGCCTTGAGACACAAAACAAGTTATGAAATTGTTTTATAATATTATAAATGCTATAAAATAAAATGGATGTTAGCTATTTTTAATATACCGACTATTTATGATTTAACTGCAGACAGGTATTTCTCATATAACGACAACAAATATATATGAATTAAACTGATGAATAAATAATGTTGAATATTCACGATGACATTTGCAAAAAAAAAAAAAAAAATGAAGGCTTGCTCAAGACGAATGTAAACCTACAAGTGTACCTATTACGTAACTAGGAATGTGTGTGAAAGGCCACACGTGACCAGATATGGGTAATGGCTAGATGTGATCACTCAGTTCTGTGTACCTTGAACTTTCCTGAGCATTTTTAAATGATAATACCTTTACTTTTAAATCTGCAGACAGGTGAAGGAAGGAAACCCGGGAAACCCAATCTGTTGAATTTATGTTTCCATTTTTCATATTGGATTTTAAAATTTAGCATATTCTTTTAGAACAGAACCCAACCCTGGGTCCTATACTCCTATCCTATAGAAATTCTCCTGCAGTTCTAAAGTACAGTGCCTCAAAGGCAGGGATGGGCAATTCCTCTCCTGCTCAAGCAGACCTGACTCAACTCACCTGTTAGAGCAGGAAAATCAGAAACCACGCTAGACTCAGGCCACTGTTGCCCACCCCTGCTCTAAGGTGACTTGGTGCTTATGTTTATTAAGGCGTGGCCACAAGATAATATATTGTGCTCACAAATTCAAGTTTTTACCCCACAAGCCAATTACAGACCAATATAGTGTTGCTTCATACCACAACATACTAATATATTATCTCATGGCCTTAATATATTTATCTGTGACCTCAATACATTAATTGGTGGCCACTACTTATGAAAAATGACCTTGAGGAACTTTTGGAGGGTCTTTGAATTAAAAATGTGGAGGAAACTGTAACCTTTTTTTCTTTTTTTTTAGAAGAAAAAGGTTCCTGGAAGGTTCATCCAAGCATCTTAAGAGGTTCCTTCACAGTTTCAAATGAAATAACCTCCAAAAGTTCCCACTTTTTACAGTGTACAGTATATTTTTTGCATGATTTTATGCATCCCTTATTAACGCTATTCACCACTGCATATGTTACATTATTTGATAGCCTCCGACAGCGAAGGGTAAAACTAAGTGGCAGCTTAGTTTACACAGTTCTGTGAAGACGCCCCCTCTTAACCTTGTTATTTCCTAGAAGCAGCATGTGCACGTGACTCAGACAGGACTGTTTAGCTGGACGACTTTCACCTTTTTGATCTTACATTCACTTAATGGTTTTAGCCTTGAAGGAAAACTAACCCCGGGAAAGCGCAAATGAATGTGGTGTGCCCACCACACACCTGAAATCAGTTCTCACCTAGTTTAACAGCCCTGAGGAGGGCTCTATAAGCTATTACTGCTGTCGTCATGTGGTCTCCTGGTTGAGAAACGACTTAAGATAATTAGTTGATGTTTGACAGCCACAGTTGCTGACTTCTAGTGCAGTATATAAGGACTACAGTGGAAGGGTGCATGGACTCCTCATGGATATGCATTTCATGGTAATGTTGGACTTTCAGTGATTTCTTCCTTTCTGAAATCAGCACAAGGTCAGGATTATACACACAGGGTTGAAAACCTGCCAGGTAATGTTCGTGATCATGATTGACTACAGCTAGTTGCTTCTCTCAAAATCAACGTCTGACCACAGAAAACACCTCCAGGGGGAATGTTTTATGGCCAGATGAGACAAAGATGCATATAGGATTAAAGGCAAGGAAATCAACCCGAGAATACTTTATCAACTGTTAAGCATGGTGGTGGTAGCATCAGGTACAGGCCAGTGAAACTGGTACCTTGGACAGAATTGATGGAATAATGAAGGCGGACTACCTCAGAATTCTTCAGCATGACCTCGCATCCTGAAAACAAGGACTGTGACCCCAAACACACCAAAAGTGGATGAAACTAATACAGAACGCTAACATGAAGCTATTGGTATGGCATTCCCAAAGTTCTGACACACATTGGATACATCAGTCCTAAAAGCACAGTAAAAACAATAGCCTGTTCAATTCTAAGGGATTGAGAGAGGTTGGGAAATGGCCATGAATAAAGAACTATGACTGCTTTAGTACTGAAACCCACACAAACGTTACGGGGAAAGGAAATTAAATACAAGACAAATGTAGAATACGAAAATCTTTACAACCACAAGGCCTGACTACAGCGAGAGGACGGTGCACCTAAATCTGATACATTTTCATACTTATATTTATTGATCAAATTTTAACAACAACAAAGTAGCTATATCTCTAAAATCTATACCTCATCCTGAGCATCCTGCCTAGATCAGGCCGTGGTCACAGTTTCTGTGAGTACAATAACTGAACCTGCTGACCCTGCTTACAGATTGTGACCTTTGCTCATGACATTTCCACAGAGAGCCATGTCATATGGTAGCATTTCATTGCTACAAAAAAAAGAGTATCTATTTATTTAAATTTTTCTGGATCATCTGAACACAGCATCTGCCCCTTATATGATGTGAACATTTAGTGATGAATGGACTAATATAAAAGCTACACAATTACTTTAAATAAAAACTCTTTATATGGACTTCCATTCAAAGTTGAGAACATTTTTGCCATCTCTTGTAAAATTAGGATTTGTTTATATGGAAAATACAACTTTCAACTTTCTTTAATACCTTAAGGCAGTGGTTCTATACAATGACAATAAATTGCTTATGCTATGGATTCATAAATGCGTGTTTACTTGGTTAAAGTGTTCTTCAGATAAGAAGACCCTGTTTATTTTAATGGTTCTGTGTATTACCTTTAACAAATAGTCAAAGAAACACACAAACAAACAAACAAATAAATAAATTCCAATAATTTTAATGCTTAAAGGGTAGCACCAGTGCATCTGTTCTGCTCAAAGACTAGGCTTGAATGTCAGCCTAATATCAAGATCCAGCTCAAGAATCAGCCTACACCTGTACTGAGGAAATTATTCACTATGGGCTTTTTTTTGTCTCCAATCTTATATGGGTAATTATATGCCAAAATAGTCATTGATTTGCTTTAATGATTGCTTGAAAAACTTTGGAAACAAGTTAATTAATCAGGCATGGATAAATGTAATTTACATATCTAAGTAAAATTTGTTCTTAGCTCTAATAAGTTTGTCTTTGTTTGTATAGGCTAAAGGAAGTCATATCACATTGTAAACCAGGTTCACATTGTGTTTTTAGTGGGTTAAGACAAGTTTTTGGGCATTAATTTTTTTTTATTTTTTTTTACAGAAATTAAATTGGTGACAGATCTAGGTCAAGTGTTTGTTAGCAATGTTAGCATAGCATCTTCCATTATGAACTAAAGAGGCTAACTACATAACTATATGAAATAAAATGTTTTATAACATAATTACATAAGAAACAAACACAACACCCTGCTGTGAGCTTATCTCACAGCACAAAGCTGACAGTCCACCTTAAAACACAGTGGTCACGGTTGCATTCTGCTACCTGTAGAAATCTTAGTTTTAGATATAAATGGTCAGTAAGGATTAAGCCTAGTGCTGTACTACACAGAATCCTGAATAGAAATTCTCCATCAAAAGGAACATAGTCCTGGACTAGGCCTAATCCCTGTCCAGGAAGCTGATCCAATGTTATTAGATAAGATAATCCTTTATTAGTCCCACAGTGGGGAAATTCTCAAAGAAGAGACGTTTGGAAGTGGTCAGAGGCGAACAGTGGGAGTATTACCTGAAAGCTTAGCGAGGAGACAGCGCAGAACTGCAATTTTGCATGTAATTTGGAAATCATGGTCCTAGATCCTGGAGGAAGAGTGGAGAGGTACAGAATCCAAAGAGGTCTGAAGCCCAGTGTGAAGTTCCCATAGTTTTCTGCATAATTTGATATACTGGCTTTCTGATTTTCATCATATATATACACACATACACACACAATTTTATATATATATATATATATATATATATATATATATATATATATATATATATATATATATATATATATACACACACACACACACACACACACACACACACACACACACACACACACATACAGACACACATATATTATATATATAAGAGAAATCACTTTCATAACCAAAAACGGCTTTAATCGTTTAAAGCATCAAAATATGTTGCAAACATAAAAATTTCACTCCAATCTTTTTTCCTCACATAAAATAACTCAAAAACTAAAAAAATGTTTCAGAAACAAAAGAGGAGCTCTGAAGAAAAGAAATCCAAAAATTTGCTTGGATAGGTGAAACACACCATCCTTAACCCCCCCCCCCCCCCCTCTTGTGTTGTGTATCTCTGTTAAAGGCTAAATCCTTCCAACATTCACATTTCTACATACATGTCCATAATGAGAGAGCACAACAACAGGGAACTAAATCCAATAAGCTGAGCTTTCAAATGAAAACAGGGGGCTTTAGAGAATAAGAACACACACACACACACACACAAAGCAACACCTACATGGGTGCACATCTTTTAAATAAATGCCTTTTCTTTTAACTCTAAACAATGTCTTTCAAACGTCAACCAATGGCTAACCAAAACCGATCACTGGTAACACTTAAAATAAAAACTGTCACTGACCACAAACTTTGGCACTCATTTTCTTTTCAAGTGGTCAACATGACACTAAAAAAACAGACTGGGCGAGCGGCGGAAAGGGAGGAGAGGCTTGGTCTTTTTCCACGTCTTCTGAATATCCTCAGCCTCAGACATTCCTATCAGGCATTTCGTAGCTAAACACTTAAGTCACCAAAGGCCCACAGCAGCACTGTGACCGACCTTGGACTTCACAGACGTCTCCGGCTGAGACAAGGCTCATCCTGGAGAAATTCACCAGTAGCATGGTGTAGGAGTCACTTTTTCAGACCAATTCTGGAGTTTGTCCTTCAAGCGCCAATCAGGAATGGCCAAAACGGTCACGAACGTGCCACGGTTGCGCCAAAGCTAGCACATGGAAGTGACAAACATCAGCCATTTTTCTCCTTGATTAACAAATTGTCACTGTCGTAACACAGGCTTGCATCTCCAAAACTTGGAAAAGAAAGCCATTTGTAAAGGGAACCCTGAGTCTAAGCCTTAATATAGTGTCCAATAGAGTCGCAATATGTCGTAGAAAACAAGCAGAATTCTTCAGTTAGTCTTAAAAATAATTTTTTTTTGGTTGCAGTATGAAAAGGTTGCTCTCCATTAGCATTTCCAGCTCTGGAGTATGACATCACCCAAGACTAACACTGAGTGCAATGCAACCAAATGACATCACCAATACCACTGGTGACCTACTAGTGGAGGAATTGCGTCCATTTGCCATGCGATTTTCCTCTCTCTAATAAACTGATAATTTCCATTTAGTATAAATGTCATATTTCAATAGTATTGATTATGTACACTATTGTAAGGCTTATATGTCTTAACATCTGGAGTTTCCCTTCATTTGTAAGGCAAGGTAAGATAATGGAAGTTACTGCTAATCTATCTTAACCATTTCAAGCATTCTTATTCAGCAATACTGAACCATTACTATTACCAGTACTCCATTCACTGTTACATCCTTACATAGTATAAAGCTGGTGTTTTCTAAAGGTAGTATGAAAGTCTGATCTGACAGTGACAAAAAGCTCATATCTATGGGCCTAAATAGAGCTGATCTTTTTACTTAAAAATAATGTATGTAATTTCACAGTGATCTGATACTACTGTTCTTCTGACATAGCTTATTTTAAGCATTGGACATCTTAAAGCTATTTGTTTTCCATGTTCGCCCTCTAATTCTTTGTTCACCAAGCTCCCTACTGCACTCTAGTGGTGGCCTATAATCTATAAGGCCAATCAGGAGAATTTCACTGCTAAAAAAAAAATAATAATCTGCATAATTCAACTGCTATGAATATGTGGACAAAGTCATTCAGAGTGGTTTGGAGTGAAACGCTGCATTTGAAAGAAATTCACAGAGTCAGAATAGTTCACAGTAGTGGTGATGGGAACCAGAGATGTGAAACAATCCATGCCTCTAAAGGTAAATGATTATGACTAGACAGTTTTTTCTAAGGAGGCTTTGGCCTAAAGCATGTGGTTTTAAAATACATGCAGACCCCTATATATTACACCCCCTTCCCCATATTTCCCACTATTTTGCCATTATCAGCATTATCCACGTTATATAAAACTCATAAAACACACGTTTAATGCTTATTTAGAATACTAAACAAATTAAGTCATTAAGATGACCATATCTGTGGTGTACACATGGCAGCCCCTGGTTCATATACCCAGAACTGTGAAGAACTTAAGAGTTGCTAAATGTCTCTACAATTAACTATTTCACACTGAACCACTCTGCACAGCTTTGTTTACTGCTCAATAAACATAAATGCATAGATATACAGGGTCTCTCAAAAGTAAGAAAACTGTTTGGCAGACAGTGATCCAATTTTAGACTCAAGGAAACATGGCCTAACAGGTACCACTTCAGCCATAGCTTGTGTCTAAAAGTAGATCACCATCAGCCAAACGGTTTCATATTTACATGGATGTTTCCTTACTTTGGAGACACCCTGTACACTGATCAGCCATAACATTAGCATCACATTGTTTGTACACTCGTTGTGCATTATATCAGTAATTACAGTCTGTAGTCCACTTCTGCTTCTATGTGTACTAAGGTCAGGACCCCACAGGACCATCCCAGAGCAGGTATTATTTGGGTGGTGGGTCATTCTTAGTGGTGGCGTGTGTTGTTCTGGCACGATTGGATCAGACACTGCAGTGCTGCTGGAGTTCTTAAACATCTCTGGTCCACTGCTAGACCAGAACAGTCCACCGACCAGAAATACCCAGCCAACAGCATCCTTTACATCTACAAGGTGGACCAACAAGTCTAATAGAGTGGCCAGTGAGTAGACATAGTGGTTAAAAAACACTCCAGCAGCACTGCTGTGTCTGATCCACTCATAGCAGAACAACAAATACCACCACCTTGTCAGTGTCACTGAGGTGCTAAGAAAGACCAACCACCCTAATCATAGCTGCTCTGTGGTGGTCCTGTGGGGTCCTGAGCATTGAAGAACAGGGTAAAAGGAGGTTAACAAAGTACGCAGAGAAACAGATGGACTAGAGCCTGGAATTACAACTATACAACTATAACTACACAGTGCTCCTATATGGTAAGTTGATGTAATAGACAATAAGTGTAGAGACAAGGAGGTGGTGTTAGTGTTATGTATGACTGGTGTACGCAAAAAACCTTTAAGCAGCAATCTGTGTCTAATATTGAAAATATAAATATATGTTTGATTCCCACAGATTGCACCTGTGTAAATATTAGAATAAGAACTTATCAAGTCATTATCTGCAATATCATAAAGGACCACAGCCAACACTTGCAGGCATTCATGTGTGGTTCTAATAAGAACCTTCCATGTAAGCATGCAGGTGTTTTTAAATATGGCTCCAGAGCGCATGTAGTGGTGTTGAATGCAGGCCAATGTTAGCACAGTCACAAAAACTGGCCTGCCAGTTTTAGCGATTCCTGATTGGTGCTTAAATTATAAACATTTAAATGAAAACTGTAGTCCCCATCAATCGTAAACTGGTCAGATAGCTCTAGTCCGAGTCCTGGAAGCTGGTGGTGAGTGTAGGAGCACATGGGGAGGAGTTCCATGCCGAGGAAGGATGTCAGTCACGCTCCTATTTCTTCTTCAGCGTCTCCAGGTAGCCGATGAATCTCCGCAGGTTAATTTTGATGTTGTCCAGAACGCAGAGCTGATCTGGGCTGTGCCTCGCTCGTCCTTCCTTACGGATCTGTCACACATACAGAATAAAAAAAGTGTGAGTATGCATTTGATAATGCTAGTAATTCTTTGCACAAGAATTGCCAGAAACAGCGATTGGTCGAGTGAGCTCATCTTAGGGGTTGCACAGCCTAGTGGACTTGTCTGCTCTGACACTTTAAGCTCGTTGACTAGTTTATAGATCACGTGATTGACACCAACAACAAAGGCACCGCAGCGAGGACAACAGTTAAGGATAAGGTTACATGTGTGAAAATCCTTGAAACTTGTACGACTGTCAGTTGCAAAACACGCAAATCCACAACCTGTTGTTACTGTGTCAAAGAACACCCAAATTTAGTCAGTTTAAAAAATCATCGTATTTGTTTTAGGAATGTTTTAGTGAAATGTGGGTCATGATTCTTTTCTGTTTCAGAGAGTTGTATTCTTCCCGGCAGGGTGAAGAACAGAGGGCTGTGTTGGCTGTCTTCACCAGTAAGGCTGAGTGAGCCACATAGCTGGAACGAAAGAGCTGGAATGTGTGAGCCAACCATCTAGAAGTAGTGGCCGTGAGCTGTAACATAGTAGATAAGCAGTTAAGCTGATGATGACTGATGGCGATGGACCACCATTTGATGTCTTGAGTTCTCTTCCGAGAACCCCCTACTCCTCAATATGTAGAATATAAATACATTGTTGCTGTCTGACAAAAACCTTGAATCTCCAAAATGGCAATTTTACAGAAGAAATACCTTCTTTACTTTCAGTGGAAGTCAATGTAAAAAGATTTTGGAGCATTTCTATTGGTCCATTATTCATGTATCTAGCAGTTGGCCCTTACATTCCATCAAAAAATCCATCAAAACACCAAAAATGGAAATTGTTTTTTGGCCAACTGCAACAATATAGGAGAATATTATACTGTTAATACACATTTTGGCTTGTAGTAAAGCATTCCCTTCTCCTGATGTTTTATGATGTCATCGGCGTTTAGTTCATCACTGTCAACTTACATCACTCATTTAAAGTAAAATAAAATGTTTTAATATTAATAACCGCCTTAGGGCCTGTTTACACCTGGCATTAACATGTATTTTGTATCTGGATTAGGGCTGGACAATATGATAATATTTTATCGTATTGTGATGCATTTTGTTATCGTGATATGATTTTCTAAGCATATGGAGGATACTGTTAATGCTTAATAAACACTAACCAGCTGCAGGTTTCCTGTAATTAGACTGGTTTAATTAGATGAAGAGCAGCAGATGTTAAATAAAAATCACTTTATTCAGTACAGGAATGTCTCTGAATAGTGGTTTATAAGAATCTGTCTGATGTTTTTAGTTTGTAATTTCATGTACCGTGATAAATATCATTTATCTTGAGAAAGTATTTAAATATCGTGATATTGTATTTTTACCATATCGCCCAGCCCTAATCTGGATCTTCTTTGACCGATTCTGTTTAAACTTGTCATTACAATGCGTCCCCAGTCTGACCAGATAAGATCAGATTACACTTTCCTACATAAAAAGCACACCAGCGGGTTTCTTATTAAAATTGTTCTGCTCCGGGAGACTGAACAGTTTAAAGGAACAGAGGGTCTACAATGCCATGGAAAGATAAATAGGTCTAGCATTTCCTTAAAGTCTCCATCAGAAAAGGTGACAGACTATAAACTGCAAGGGTACAAACTCTGCATGAGCATGAGTGCACAAACACAAACACACACACACACACACACACACACACACACACACACACACACACACACACACAAGAGAAGGAGTGTGCGAGGTAGACAGAGCCAAAAGGAGAGAAATGCCAAGATCCACAGTAATAATTACAGATGCATTTCCGCCCGCCTGACAGAATCCAATCACAGAAAACGCATTCTGGTTACATTTGTATTTCAAATGCGGTTTGAGCGATCAGATTGGAATCCGAACACAATGTGTCCAGTAGGTGTTTACACCTGGCTTTGTATGCAGACACATGAAACCGGTACATGTTTAAATCACCATAATCGCATGTTAATGACAGGTGTAAACAGGCTCCAAGAATCATGTTGATGGTACACTGACTTCTCTGTGAAAATGCTGTTACTGCACTATGTAACTTTGATGAAGAACTGAGTAATAGTTCATAATAGAGTCAGAATTGTGAAAAATCCTATGATATTTCTCAGCATCATCAGTCCACATGCTTCTTTCACTTCAGATGTCGTTTTTTTGTATCTCTCAGCTCATCAACAAATACATATTTAGTCAACAAAACTGTCAACTGTCAACAAAAGAAAGTGACCAAGTGAAACTCCACCAAATGTAGGGGGAAAAAATACCAATTGTCATATAATGCAGCTTTAACCAAACATTTGTGCTTTCTCTCGGACTGAGAAGTCACATTTAGCCTGCAAGACATCATCAGTTATTCACATGTTCTAATACTAACTAATTCACTGGTGTCTGAAATTGCAACAAATACATTGTCCATCAATTGGTGTGTAAAGGCCTTTTGGGAAGTTTAATCTTTAAAAGTTTCACCATGATCCCATTTATTTCTTTTGGTGTTATTTATTATGAATTTTCTAATAAACATTTAAAGTAACGTTTTAAAGTGAAGGCAGTTAAACTGACATCACAGCGTACCTTGGCTTTGAAGACGGGCTGCAAGGCTTTGAGAGCTGAGAGCAGATTGATGTTCTGTGCTGCGCTCTCTGCCTCATCTCCGTCAGCAAACACATCAAACAGAGCGTCCAGGGCCTCTCCACACACCACCAGGTCAGAGTCCTTTGAGGCTACATTCAATAACGCATTCCCTATCAGCTGGAAGAAGAACGTTACAAAATAATGAATAATCGTTTTTTTTGGTAATTTGCATACATGCACAACATTACCATAGGTCTACAAAACAGGTGGGTCATCCGTCTGATATCTGATATTATTACCTGCAGTGTGTCAGCAGAGCCTTTCTCTTTGGCCAGCGTGCTTCCTGTAATGCCCATAATGGCCAGAGCGTTTACTCTCACACTGACTAGATCACACCTTGTTGCTGCCTCACACATACTCATCAGCTGCTGGGGGCTCATACACTGGACAGCAAAGAGACACATGCAAAGTTACAGCATATGAATTACGCACCAATATATGCTACTCTTCAATAATAAATCCTGTTAAGATTAATAAATGTTTTGAATGTGCTTGTTCTGTGCACCTCCATAGGTTTCAAACAATTACCATGAATCAGAGAATCCGAAAAAAGTGTACAGAATGATGAAGAGAGCTATAGATAGATGTCTGGCATTTTTGGGGAGTTTTAAGAATTCAACACAGGGTTAAAAAAAACTCTTTACAGTTCATCTTATATTTGGATAATTGCCCCTCAGGACGCTTCACCTTAAACAGAAGCTTTTGGTAGTCGCTCAGTCCACGGTTTTTAAAAACTTGACACTCAAGTTCCAGCTGCCTCCAGTCTATGGAGGGACTCTGCCCTGGTGGCTTTTGGGTTGTTCCTGACCAATTTCCTCTCAGCTGAGGGTGACAGTTTGGTTCTTCTCCCAGACCTGGGCAAAGTGGCTACACCTCCCAATAACTCACAACTGAACTGGAGATCTTGGAATCTGCAGTTGTTTAAAAATGGCTCCAAGAGACATTCCTGACATTCCCTTTTTATGTGAGCACAGAGAGGCTACCAGCTGTCGTCAATCATGACCACTAACAGGAAGTCGAGAGGCTTTGGCCGTGGCAGGTTGACAAAAATTCTGACTTTTAGAGGCACTGTATTAATAATCCGAGTGGGTGTCTGTTTATTTTTGCCTGTGTTGATTTCAGTAGAACACCAAAAATTGTAAAAGATGTATTGTGTGTTGTACACTAATTCTGCACCAGAAAATAAATCCCTGAAAGGCCAACACTGCCACAGCTTTCATGTCTGTGATGAGTGTATGTACTTCTAACCACAATACCTTTATATACTCTGATATATCTGCATGAACAGTGTGTGTTCTAACCTGAGGGATTTTTTTGGAGGCCATGATTTGGAGCAGAGAGCGCATGGCACTGGTCACTGCCTCCAAGAACTCCTCATCCTTCAGGACTTCTGCAACATAAAAAAAAAAACTAAAAACAAGTCTCCTTTTAACTCATTCACCCATCAACCAACTAATCAACTAACCTTTGAGATCTGTCTTCAATTCAATGTAGCATCAATGTAATTACAACACCGTTATGTAAGTAGATGCACACTATCCATCTCTACATGTAATACATACATAAAAAAATGAAGTGAGAGAGCGAGAAAGAGAGAGAGAGAGACTTGTTCTACAGTTCTTGGTGGTTTCTAACCTTCTGAACTGAAGACCAAAGAGGAGAGATGTTGAGCAACGGTCTGCAGCCCCGCAGCACCACCCAGACACTCAGAATCCATCGCAGACAGAATGTTATTGAGACACGTTAACGCCCGGCACTGAACCCGCTGCATTCTGGGAACATAAAGAAGTGCTTAGACATGTTTGCTGTCTAAATGAAACTCTTCTTCCTTAAACTAACCTAGAAACATATTTTAAGAATTGAGGATGCAAATGTATGTCAATTAGAAAGTAATCATTAAAGAAGTAATTAATCATTAAGAAATGATACTTTTTGATAAGGCATCTCCATGCTGGATCTTTGTTGCAGATGTCAAGAGAAACATGGCTGGGAAACTCTGCCTTCTTCAGGACCTGAAGGATGAGTATAATGAGGGGAAAAATGAATAAATAACAAACTAATGTATTACATTTTTTTAAGCAACTTTGTCTGATTTTTTTTTTTTTTTAGAATTTTTTTGAATCATTTTGATAAAGTACCTCAAGACCTCAAAATCCACCAGTTAGTCTATTGTATTCTTGATTGTCAGTGCATTTATTGACGCATTTTATTTATTTGTAATAATTATATGCAACATTTCATCCTTTTCACGAAACTTTCAACATTGTCCAATAAATATGTTATAATAATTTTACAGGTGAGAGAACATGGAAGAGAGGGCAAGAGTGTGATCAATGTAACGAAAGATGGCCCAATACAGTGTGTGAATATAGTGTGGCATATGTAATATGGGGCAGTGGTGGCTCAACAGTTAGAGCGCCGGGCTGTCGATAACAAGGTTGTGGGTTCGATTCCCGGGCTTGGCAAGCTGCCACTGTTGGGCCCTTGAGCAAGGCCCTTTACCCTCTCTGCTCCCCGGGCGCTGGACTTGGCTGCCCACCGCTCTGGGTATGTGTGTACTCACTGGCCCTAGTTCACTAGTGTGTGCGTGTTCACTACCACAGATGGGTTAAATGCGGAGGACACATTTATGAGGACACAAATACGTGCACCTTTACCTTTACCTATTAGTCTGTTGAGCAATACAGCGTTTATGCAGGGCTGTGTAACGAAGCAAGGTGTGTGTGAATGTGTTACCTGCTGGGGTACACTGTGGTTGAGCAGTATTGTGTGTAGCTCAGCAGAAAGGCAGAGAGGTGAGAGCAGGCTGGTGTTACCGTCAGAGCCGTCAGCACACATCTCACCCTCATCGCTGCTCGACATCTCCTCCCATTCATCATCAGAAGGCTCTGCGCACGCACACACACACACCAACACTGACTTCACTTCATCACTCACTACAGGTCATTCGCCTTGGATGCATCCCCAGTCCACCTTTCAAGGCACATATCATTTCCAATCACACTTCAGTAAAGACACTATGGATATGGGTTGATGGATGTATTGTTTGGTCCATAATACTGGTCAATTTTGAGGTCCTGCAGAATTACTGGTATCAGTAAGACTCCTGCTAACAGCAATATTTCCTGGCTTGTTTGTTTAGACTGGAAGAAACACAAATGAATGGAGAGTAGAGATCCAGCATCGGGTGTTCTCAGCATAAAGTGCTGGACTGGATATTGCAAAAATCACAGTCTGAAAGAGCACACACTCACACTGTGTGAGACCATATCACCTTTGTAGTACTTTTTTCTGACAGTCTACTTTATGATTCTCATCTTAAAGCAACATTATGTAGCATCTGTACCTTTAAATAACAGCGTGAAAATCATTTTGCTCCTTGTAACAGACTGTAATAGAGGGAACAGCATAGCTCTGTCATTGCCACTCAAGTCAAATTTGAGTAAATCCTCTAATTCTACTGGGTGTGTGTCTCTCAGCTGGTCAACAAATGCACAAATAGCTGTCCATAATACATCTCAAAATCAAGGTTTGTATTAACTGCAGTGCTATAAAACAGAATTACACCTCCCAACTGTAGGGGGGAGCGAGAATTCAAATGCCAATACCAATTCTCGCATAATGCTGCTTTAAATAAATTGATTCAATAAAAGAAAAAAAAAAGGCTTGTTTAAAGCAGCATTATGCAAGAATTGGTATTGGTATTTCTTGCTCCTGGGCTCCCCAAGTGAAATTCATGATTTGAGCCACCACTAAAGAAAACGCTTTACACGTGCGTTTTACAATCTGAGAGATATAGTACCGGCATCTGAAGATGTGAAGAAGCATAAAGACTGATGCAATGCAGTAATCTTACAGTACTTTATAGCAAGTAGCAAAAGCTTGTAAACAAATTTTTTACAAATTTAACTAATTATAACATGACCAGGATTATACATTTTACATTTACATTTGTATATAATATCTTCTTTTCCTGATTACAGATGGTACAATAATAATAACAATAACAAAACTAATTAAATGAAAAAAAAATAAACCTGTTAATCTTTAATTTTTTAATTATATTAACAGGTTTTAGCTCTTTGAAATAAGTGCTCATATCAGCCAGGCTTTAAAAGATAAGCGCATGAGATCATTGCTATCCTCATACAAACCCTCTCAGCAACACAGAAAAAAAAAGAACCAACAGACAGACACACACACGCATGCATGCACGTACCATCTGAACAGCACATGTTGACAATGATCTCTAGTGATGTTTGCTGCGCTGTCAGCAGGGCTATGGCCTCCCTCAACTCCAGTCTGTCCCTCTAGACACACACACACACAGTGAGAGAGAATACAAGGATCAGTAACATTAGCTGACAGGTCAGCTAAGGGGTGCCCAACTGTGGTCTGAAGGACCAGAGTCCAGCACAGTTCGGTGCTCTCCCTGCTCAAACACCCCTGAATCAACTCATACCAACTCAAACAACTGAAGTCCAAGGGTTACATTTTTAACCCCAATCTTCATCCCAATTATTAGTCATAGCCAATTCCCACCCACTAGCCAGGACTGTTCCTGTGCCTTGTTGCCACCAGTCCTGTGATGGTCAAAGCTAGTATGTGCACTGGCCGCGTTTTTTTAATTTATTTATTTTTTATACTAACGCAACTTCACTGGACAGCTGGAGGAGAACACTCCCTTCCAGTTCTGCTGCCCACACAGACTAGCATCACACAGAGTAATCGGGGGAGAGGGAGGGTCATTTCTTGAACATCACCTGTGATCATACCAGGGATCGCCTGATAATGGGGCCAATGTTTAGACGGCTACTCAGGAGCCCCCAAGTCTATGTTCAGTAGGTTCAGAATAACCACAAATAAATAAATGAAACAATAAAAACAACACAATGTTATGCTATTAAGTATTTTTATGGCTTGCCACAACCTACATGCCACACGTAAATAAAAATCTGCACTCACAACTGGTTATTTCCAGGTGAAACCAGTGAAAAGGGGGATCATTTTCATTCAAATATTACTAAATTTATTGATGCGCTCACAGAACAAATGGGCTGAGGAGATCTAAATATAGAACAATTAATTGTCATTACGTTATTATTTTTATTCCATAACCTCACTGAGCACTACATATGTAGGGCAATGCACGCTGCCTAGAACATCACCTGTATTGAGTAAAAGTGGACAGAAAGCTTTGTGAGGAGTGTTATTTCACTCCACAAAATGTTTGATGGGTCTCAGGGCAAATAAGCAAATCAAGGCATCCCACTCAGATCCTCAACAAGTCCTGTATTTCGTATTTTACATGATAGAGAGAGAGGGAGACAGCGAGGCCCTCTAACTACTTAATAGACAATATCCTGTTTAATGTGACAAAATGTCAGCAGTCTGTATATGTGCCCCTCAGAATGTCAAAATACTGTAAAAGAGGAGGACAAACTCAAAGATAGTCCAAGGACTATGTAATTTATGACACCCCAAAGCCAGAGGAAACTGGTTAGCATGTATGCATTTGTATAATGGCCCCCAGTAACACTTGTTATTAGAAGCATTTTGGTTTTCAGGCTATGTACACCTTTAAAAGACAAAACTAAATAGACAGACAGTGAAATGAGGATCATTTTGGAGCATTTCTATTGGTCCATTCATCAATAAATTAAAGTCTATTAAAACAAAATAAAAAAACAACTAAGCCAAGACACTAAGCTAAGCCCATTAAGCCTATGGGAACACAGGGTTATCCTGGAGGCAGGTGTGACAGGATAGGGTTTAGAGGGTAAAACAAGTGTCTGGTCGTCCTCTGGCTTTTGGATGTCATTATGTGTTAGGCCAGAAATGCAGTAGCTTGCCGCCCTGGGGCTGAAGAGGCCATTGGTGAGACTGAGATAAAGGGGGCAGGGGGTATGTTGGGATAAAGAGCCAGCCTAACAGGGAGAACGGGGGCTGCGACTGTCCTTATTTTACTTCACACATTAAACAAGCTCAAACACACCCACGCATGCACATAGATACCTTTGAGGTATGCTGAGCAAAAAACGAGAATG
Source organism: Salminus brasiliensis (assembly GCF_030463535.1). Classification (NCBI taxonomy): domain Eukaryota; kingdom Metazoa; phylum Chordata; class Actinopteri; order Characiformes; family Bryconidae; genus Salminus; species Salminus brasiliensis. Next base: position 13,648,209 of record NC_132902.1, on the reverse strand, counting down.
AGAAGTTAAATCCATGCGATCCATGCACTCATATTTCCAGATTTCTTTTATTGAGGTACACTATTTTATAAATGTTTTCAATATTTATCTAAATATCACACCAATCTGGTGGCTGATACATGTATGAAATGACTTACAATTGAGTTATAATAGAAACACAATTCTAAAAACCAAAAAAATGACCAATAAAACCAAACTTTTGAACAGCAGTCTAAACAAATTCTTTAAAAATGTAAAAGTGTCAATACTCACAGGCAGAAAATCCGAGATATCTCTATCAATCTTCGCACGTTTCCTGTTCCTTTTCCCTCCGTTCATCTTCACTTCTCCGTCTCCCTCCTCCATTTCCTCCTCCTCCTCCCCCACAGCTCCCCCTCCTGGTGCAGGCTGCTCCTCAGTAAGTGCTGAAGCCTGCTCTGCTGTGCTCTTGCTGGCTAGTCGTTTCACCTGGGCCTGCCACAGCTCAGGGATCAGCACTCCAGTGTCCAGACTGAGGCAGTGGGCCAGAGTGGCCACCACTGCAGTCAGGGCCTCCGCCTGACGTGTGGAGGACAAGCAGCCCTTCAGGTTCCACACTGATCCTGGGAAAATAGAGGGAGAACCAGTAAGGGCCAAACTTCCTAAAAGCATCTTAGGGTACAGATCATCTAACCAGTAGCTCAGGCGAGAAAGCCACTTTACACACAGTCTCATGTTAAATGGACTGGACTACATTTTATTGGAAAACCTGCCACTGTGTCCAGGAGACATGGCTACAGCATGGCATTCTTAGCAGGTTTCACACAGTGCTCTAAAATGCTGTGATTGGCCTGTTGCCCCATCCCATCAGCTTGAAAAGGACTGTGAGGCCCACATTGACAGAGGACATTTCTAAAACCTAATGAGAAGTCCAGAGTTGTCATTTTGTGACATCAAAATTAGTTTTATGCAATAACATCATTAATTACAGAATTTTTTACATAATGAACTACAGTTATAGTTCCCTCGAGAAGAATGAGAGTGACTAAGCAAAAGATGAGATGGTCTATGGTCTATGAGATGACCAGAGTTTCATCTTATTTCTTGACAATTACTTCTAGATGTATTCAACAATTAAAAACATGGTTACTTTGGTGGCAGATAAATTTTTTAGGTGATCAAAAGTAATTTAAAGTAAAAAAACACTTATAATTTGGCTAAATACTCCTAACTACACTATATCGGTGACCAGCTGATATCACCAAACTGTTGCTTTTTTCTTCTCAGCTTCATAACAGCTTGTTTTTTTCCTAAAGCCAATGAAGCCTATGGTCTTTATGTTGTTTTATCCTTTGTAACAACAAATGCAATCTTCACAGGTAAAGCTCAGGGCTCAAACAAAGACTAGATATTGTAAAACACACTTAGATGTACATAACAGGAAATAAGAGCTAAAATGTATCTACTCATCTTTTGATGTCAAACTAAGGCCGAGCATTACTGTCCTCAAATTCCCTCTCGTTTACAATAAATGAACATTATTTTATTAAACGATATAACGATCTTTGGTATAAGGTGCTTGAGACGTTCAGCCGTGTGACGAGGGCAGTACATGAACTCACACAGTTAGGAAAGTATGAACAGTAGGGTTGTAAAATGTAAATGTATTACAGTATAAGATTCTGGTGGTTTCACAGTACATTTCTGTTTTTTCATTTATGCATTAATTTCATAGGCATAGCAGGGATATCTGGTTATGGCTTATTCTATTATCAAGAACACAAATAATATTATAAAGATTTAATTTAGTCATGTATGAAATGAAGGCTCTGAGTACTAGAGGGTTAATGTTGCCCCATAAAATGACAATATAAGAAGTAATCAGTTTGACTGAAGCAACTGCAAAATGGAAACCATTAAGTATTTTCACTGCTAATACACATTTAAAACTGAACTATTTCACATTTTAATGTGCAAGGCAAAACTAAACAATAATCAAATAAATCTGTCATTACTGCAGTCTTTTACATACATCTTTTCAGTGCGTATGCATGAGCGTACAGAGAGTCAAAGAGCACCATTTGTGTGCGATGGGGCGGCTGGATGAGAGCTCACTCTTCTGACCACAATCGCAAGCTAGTTTACAGTGGCAGTGGGTTAATCACCTCTGTAATCGTGAGTTCACTGAGTAGCAAGCACGTTTACTTTAACTCAGGCAGGCGTGAAAACAGTCCTGGGTCTTCAGAGAGCGTGTGCTCTAGCCTAAGCTAAGAGGTTGGGCTGTCTGTGATGTGTCTAATCTCATTCTGTGCATTTTGTGTTGCATACAGATATTACGGTGTGTAAAAAATGCAGACAGTAGATATTTTAAATGGAATTAACAGAATAAAATAATAGTAATAATAACAAAAACAACCACAATGGGCCAGAGTACATTGATTAGAGGTTCTGAATGTTGTTTTTTTTATTAATTGCCCAGGCCTATGTTAAACCCAAGTATCTTGCCTTTCCAATGCTTACGGAGGAGGCTGTGTGTTAACTTTATTTTTTCTGTAATGACAAGGGTATGCTTCTTATCATTTATTTATTTATTTATTTATTACATGTATTTCTATACACGACATATGAAGCCATCTAACAGTCTTATCTGTCTCTGTACCTGCAGCCAGTGTGCGCAGGAGAACGTGTTCCATGCTGGACTGTGTGGAGAGCAGTAAATTTTCCAGAGCTGCCAATACTGCCCCGTTCACACTTCCTGTCAGCTCAGAGTTGTCCTCGGTCACTGTGTGTAGGCAGTGAGCTGCACACAGACAAAAAAAAAAAAAAAAGAATTTAGTCAGTCAGAGGACACACATTCACAGGTATGGGCAGTCACAGTGGACAGACGGCCAAAGCGAAGGATGTCTCCATATTTGTGTAGTGTATTTTTTCCCCCACATGATTCTAGTGGCCACTGGTGTGTTTGGGTACACAGCACGGCGGGGAGAGCAGAATGTACATAAACTGCACTACTGATTCAGATCATCAACATTACCATTCTGATATACTGAGTGTGTATGTGTGCGTCACCTGCTGATAAAGCGAGCTGGATGTTGTGTGGGTGTCTCTCCAAGCATGGCAGCAGAGCATCCATAAGTCCGGCTCTATTAAATACAGATACTGCTGTACTGCTGCTTTCACTACAAACACACACACACAAAGACATGATTAAAGAAATAATATGATGATATACATCTCAACACTCATCAATATGACACATACACTGATACAAAAAAATGGATTAGATTAATTAATGAATAAGATGTGTTACATTATAGCTGTCCTTTAGCAGATGTAAAAATCTGAAATAGCTGGTGTTAGGGTTGTAAGACTGTGTGCAATATACTAACAGTGCTTACTGTCCCTCAAAGCCATTGTTGATGCTCAATGGCATAGTAGACTGACAGACATGTTCCAAAAAGAAAGAGGTACTTCTGAGATGTTCCTCGGTTCTGTACCCTGCTTCCGCACAGCAGGTAACAAGGTAATTCCAAATTTTCTTTCATTTTCTTTATATGTCATTTTTGCCTGCTAATGGTTTTGTAGTTGATACAATGGTATTAAATCTGTACAAGTAAACATTTCCTTGTTGTCATTATGCAACGGAAATGAATCAAGGGTACACGAGATGTGTGTATACCAGAGGTTCCAGAGCAAGTTCACAGCCTCATTTGCCACATCCTCCACTGTGTGCTTCTGTTCCTTTTTCCCCGGGCTGGAATTTGGCTGGAACCCTCCACAGCACTGCAGGCATGAGGGGTAATCACCCATTAAACACTGAAATAACTCACATACAATAGTGGTCCAATAGGTCCACCGAAGCAGTGAGAAAAGTCAATCATTGTTAAAGCAGCATTATGTGAGAACTGCCATTTTTGCTCTTGGGCTCCCCCTACAGTCAAGGAAGATCCTTCACTTTTACAGCACTGCTATAAGTACAAATCATGCTATGAGCTCCCCCTCATGGACAGCTGTACACGTGCGCGTGAAAGAATTAAGTGGGCCGAGGCGGTACGAGTAATCTTGCAGGGTTTCACACAAATATGATGCAGGTTACTCAGCACTACGCAGTTCTCACAAGCAGCCTCGTGCAGCTCCACCAAGTTACACAGTGTAGCGGAAGCATTCTGGCCCAGTATGGCAATGACAGAGATGCCATTCAGCCTATTACAAGTCAATGTACAATCAAAATGAATTTGAAGCTGCTATTATAAGGAGAATTTACTGCATACTGTTCCTTTAAGCATTAGGCTGCTGTTTACAATTACCAAATATAGTCAAATCAATAAATGCAAAAAATTAGACATTACTGGTATGAAAGTATGTTTAATCAGTGATCTGACCACAGAGTACACAGTCCTACAGGTTGGCCCCTGGCGTGTGTACTCAAAAACAGCAGGTGCTCTCACCTCTTTCAGCAGGGCAATTAGAGGAGTGAGGACATCCTGTCGCACCATATCCTCACACACATCTGGGCCTCCACAAGCACTCAGGTTTCTGTGAAACGCACACATTACTCTTCTCATTTGCCTTTTTAATATGCATTACTAATGGGCAGGCACAGACCTCCCTTTAAAATGATAACTGTCAATATACCTTGATATAACAACTTTCCTGCTTCATTAAAGTGTATTGCTTTTTTTGGCAATATTTATTTTCTAATGAATTTAAATGAATTAAAACAGAATGCAAATTTCCCAAATGTACATAAAAACGTTGGATGGAAAACTTAATATGTCTTACACAATATTGACAGAAAAAAGCTATTTACTTCTCAAACAAGTTTCAAACATATAGAAAAAGTTACGCTCGCTTACGAAATTACAGCATGAATAAATGAATTTAATAATTTGTGTATTAGTTATGCAAAGAAACTTTAGATGGCGTAGGCTACGGTGATTAAAAGAGCGGAATGAAAACAATAAGAAGCAATAAGGAGAGCTTTAACTCTGTCTTTGCTTTTAGCAGAATCATCTTTACAGCTGTTTGCAATCGTTTTATGGCTGCGCTCTTTATAGTTCAGCTCGCCAGGCAGAATCTCCATACCAACCATCCGACATTCCCCATATGTCGCCTCTGCAAGCACACCAGACAATTCTAGGAGAGCGGTGCGGAGCCATTTGTCAGACCAGCTTTGGAAAGCTGTGTCATTATCAGATCATTCATAGGGCCAGATGCTTCTCCAATCACTATACGTGCCAACTGATAAGAGAGCCATGTGACTTGCAGCTTGTTATATTATAGTGTTTTTTGCAAAAGATACTCTTTGCATTTTGGTTTTAGGGATATTCTAACTTCTCCACCTTTTTATTTGGGATTTTTTTCATAAGCAACATTGGAAAAAAAACTTGGTGGATGGAAAGTCCCTGTTGTTTAAGCAAAGCACTAAAAAAGTTACTCAAGTACTCACATCATCCCCTTGTGGAACATCTTGCTAAACGTGAGAGTGTAAGCGAGCAAGTCACAAGTCAAGTACGCGAGGTGCTTCAAATCTAGCTCTCATTAACAACGTGCCTTACCTGAGTGCCCCTGTAGCAGTCTCTCGAACTGCTAGGCTGCTGTCCAGCAGTAGTGGTCCAAGCCTCCTCACTGCATCTCTCTGCAAGAAGCTGGGAATGGCCTGGCTCTGCTGCACAACACGTGAGATACTCGCACATGCATACTCACGCATGTCTGCACAGGGACTCTGCAACTGAGAGAACAATACCAACAGGCAGGCAGTCAGATAGACAGGCAGGCAGACAGACCTATGAACAGTGAGCCACTCAGTCAGACCATATGACATTGACAAAGATCAGATCAGATTAATATCAGATGATATCCAGCATTACGTCTTAGAATCAGATCGGGAGGCACTCAGTCAGTCTTTTAGACAGAAGGACAAACAGTCAGTGAAACAGACAGTCCATCACTTGACCAGACAGACAGAGAAAAGAGACATCACTGATAGTGATCTGAACTTACTTTACGGGTATACAGCCTGTAATCCCTCCACATTAACTGGACAAAAGTTTTGGGACACCAAAAGTCCACTCTGCTTTTGTCAGAGTAACACTCTCTACTGTCCAGGCAAGGCCTTACTATAAGATTTCAGATCATTACTGTGATCATTTGCTTGCATTCAGCTACAAGTGTGTTAGTGAGGTCAGGATGTTGAATGATCGCCACTCCACCTCATCCCCAACTCATCCTAAAACTACTGGATGGAGCACCAACCATCATTCCAGAGAACACAGTTCCTCTGCTCCACAGCTCAGTGCTGGGGGGCTTTTTATACCCCTCTAGCCCTCACCTGGCATTAGGCATGGATCTACCAATAGGTTCATGTCTATTTGCAACACTTCTCTACAGGGATTAGACAAGCTGTGAGAGTGCATTTGCACATCTGTGTCAGTAATGGGTGCAACTGTAAAGCAGCGGAATGCATTCACTAGAATTAGGGGTGTCCACAAATATTTGGACATATATACAGATCATACAGTTTAGAGTCTAATGATGTCAAAAGATAGGATGTGGCAAAAAAAAAGGAGACTGTGACATAGCTACATATTTACAAGATACAGTCAACCAACACGAGCTTAGACAGACTAGCTAGCACCCATCTCCCTCCGGTGCAGTAGCCTCGTTAGCTAGCTAGCTAGCTCTGCCAGCTCCGACACCCTAAAACGACTAACGAAAACGGCCCAGATCAGAATTACGGGCTCTTAATCATCGTGTGGCGTTAGGATGATATTTCACGCAAGTCAGAAGAGAATGACATGAGCGCTGCTGCTGTTATTAAAGCGAGCCGGTGAGTTAGCATTAGCGCTGAGCTCTGCTAGCCGGCTAGCTAGCTAGCTACCTTCTCCAGTAACTCCACAGCCGGAGATTCAACATCCTCCTCTTCCTCCACCTCGTCTTTAACAGCGGACACGGAGAGCCCGTCAGCCGTGAACTGTGGCCGTTTGAACCTGGTGTTCTTGGTCTTTCCCATCGTTTACAGTGTTTTTACAGTGTTTGTGAGGAAACGTGACTGACTGAGCTGACTGCTTTCACTGCCATGTGGAACTTAGCCGTCTGCCCACAGCCATAGCAACGAGCCCTGAAGCCGTAAAGCCACGCAGCACTGTCGCACGTCGTCGCAAGGCAGAACTCCAGCGGCCCGAGAGTACACCCGTGTGGCACTACACCGCGTTGCAGTCTTTCTCAGAGGGAGGACGAGCTGTCTGAGCCACCAGTCCCCAAGGAAGGACACAGGGAGGAACAGACAGCAGGAAAACATGGCAGTGGCTGCTGATCTGTTTCCCTGATCTCACAGTCTACTGTTTTAGTCATCAAAACATACGCAGGGGACATCCGATCTTACTGCAAGTAAGCTACAAAAAACACACGAGAGCCCATCTCTAATTCCTAACAGAATTAAAGTGAATCCTCCCCCGGGTTGGCAAGGTCCAGCACGTCCTCAGAAGTCCCCCTCAAGGTATTTTTCACCCTAAAACATGTAACCGAGGAGCCGTTTTTGTTGCACAATTGAATCTGAAAAGGCCCATGTCATGAAAAAAACATATTCGTAATCTTTTTGCAATAAAATAGTTTTATTGTGACACATAAAAAAAAAACAAAAAAAAAAAACTACTGGTCTACTGGTCTGAGCTGGTCATTGATGGATGGTGATCAAAACAGCTGGTCTTCCAGATGACAACAAAGGGTATGTTTTTTTCATTTGTGTTCGATTATTTGATTTGCTGCTGTAAAAACTGACTTTCCCCATGGGATAAATGAAGTGACCTACCTACCTACCTACCTACCTACCTACCTATCTATCCATCCATCCATCCATCCATCCATCTATCTATCTATCTTGTTTAGCAAAACCAGCTTGACCAACTTCAGTCATACAGTCACACATAGGGACACTAAGCAGAAAAGATATTTTATTAAATAAAATCATAATATCATGTTCTTTTTGTGATATTTCTGGTGTTTCTATCCATTTTCTAAGCCGTTTACAGATATCTTAAAGACACAGTGTCAGAAAGAGCTTCTTGAATTTGAAGGTCAGAAGTGAGGCCGGAAAACAGTCAAAAGTAATTGGGTGTTTTCGCTACATGAACCCCATACAAACACGTGGGTGGAAAATACATAGGTAAGTGTACTATAATAGTATAGATGATCTGTACTCCAGTATCATAGTATTGTTTGCTATGCTGAGTGAAACCTCAACGAACCATCTGAATGCTTCTATGGCTCTTTGCCTAGCAAAACCTTTTTGCAAAGATGGGGCAAACCCTTTGGACATGGTTCTTTATAGCACCACAGATGACCCACTGTAATAATCAGTTAAAGAACCCTCTTTTTAGTGGCTTACGGTGCATGTAAACTTTGCTGCACTCTCAGCAAAATTGTGATATTAATTATTTCAGTCATTTATGGCTTTCGTTTAGTGGCCTGTTGAAAATGAGGACAGAACAGCTTTCTGCTTTTGCCAGCTGGAGAGGACATCTGACCCCTGACCCCACCACCTCCTGTTAGTGCAGTTAGGAGACCTATCTCTGCACTGTGTGTGTTAACTCGGCCCAATGATTGTCCAGGGACAGAACTTGAGAGCAGGTCAGGGACCACACTTCACCACAAATCCATGTTTCAAAATCACCCACACACGCCACGCGAACGCTGCCATGCGTGGTGAGGGAGCCTTAGGAGGAGTATAAAGTAAACTCTGAGACATTAAACTTCATCAGGGAGGATTTCAACATTAGATGCATCATAAAAACTTTGAGGGAGACACATGCACACATACACACACACACACACTGAACCAGTAGATCTCTGTCTCTGAACCAACAGCTCTAGAGTCTCTGAACTCACTTCCACCCAGCAGTCAGTACAGTACAGTAAGTAAGACCTGCACAGCTCCATCTCCACCCCAGTATGTCTATATGGTATGTATATCATGTGAAGCTCACACAGTGTCATGTCATTTGGGGTGTTTTGAGGAATACTCCCATGAATGCTGAAGCATTGCATTTACACTATAGAAATGTGCTGAAAGAGCACTGTATATATACCATCAATATACAATCATTTAAAGAAGAAGACTAAAACAACAGGCTTTTGTGTGGCTTTAGAGCCATTATATAATTTTATAATGTTATTTTAGTCAATATTATCATATGCAATGTAGAGTGAAGTACCATAAGCTAGACACCAGAATGTATTCCATGATTTTAATGCAAATATTTATGCTATATTAATATTTATGAGAGAAGAGAGAAAGGTAGCTTAAAGGTAAACTAGCTAACGGAAAGCCTGTTGCATACCAGATGCACCATTACATCATTATAACCCTTGCTTATAATGGAGTTACAAACAGGTGGACAGGTGTTAGCATAAACACTCTGACTGGTCTTCAGTACAGTGTAATGTGTCATATTCCTCCCATAATCCCATAGTTCTGGTTCTGCCAAAATGGGATAGCCTTTGCTCCACTGACACACTGATTGAGCCTTTGGAGCCAAACACCCTGTTACCGATTTTTGGATTTGTCCCTCCTTGGACAACTGCAGGATGAGTAGCACCCCACAAGCCCAAGTTTTTAAACATTTAATGCTGACGTCTGCACATATTGTTGTCACACACCAACCTCCCACAGCGCTTTGGAAAATCGTTCATTTCCGATGTATGGCTTAGGCCGTAGTTCTCAGGATCAAAGGTCTCTGCAATGCACAATGAGCACAATAGCACCTCTCACCAGTAGATGGCAACATTGACTCACATTGGAGGCCTCCAGTGCAACTTTTGGAAACTTTGCTGAACATTTTCACACTAATTCTGAGCGTGTTTGTCGAGTAAAACAGTTTCAGGGTGATGAAATACACGCGCTGGTTCAAATATTCATCAGTGCTGGAGCACGCAGAGGCTTGGAGTTTAAAGTATTTCTGAAAGGCCGCTTGAGTCATAGACCACCCCATCTCACTGAAGCTCTGCTGGATCGCGCCTCTGCTTGTACGTGCACCTGAACTGCCTGCTTTTCTACAAAGTACAATTCTCCTCCGGTACAAAAACCCCGAAGACTTCTGGCTTCTCATTCTAATCATCACAAGGCTGAACCTACAGAGTTCCTACACAGCTCAGCTTATGGTTCCTACCAGACTATAAACCTGTAGTTCCATAGCAAACAACTGCAAGCGATTATTATAAAGCGCAAACGTGAGGCTTATTTTTCATGGTGCCCCCAATTGACCCCCTCTACATGCCATTTTTTCAGTGGAGGGAATCGAAGGAGACACGTTTGTTGTATTGGTTGGCAGGAGGCCTGAGCATTCTTGAGGATCTCAAGCACAGTGCTTTGCTGCAGACAGAGAGCAAAGGGCAAAAGAACACATTCTTGCTTCCTTTCCTTTTTTCTTCTTTTTTTTGACGCCTATTCTCATTCACAAACAAAGACAAGAGTCCCTGTACATCTAAGGCAGCCGAATTCCAGGGCCTGACCTATCATTAATACAGTGTGACTCTGTATGTAGGTAAATAGATATACCTATATACCTAAATATACGTATACCACAGGTATATACTAGTCAGTGTCTGGTCTCTGACATTGTGTAGTGATATGGTACCGGTTCTGCTGCATGTCGTACTGTTGATTAACACAGGAAAGAAATTCCCTCTGTCCAGAAAAGAGCAAAATACACTTAAGCTGTAGACACATTAGACATTGCGTCACTTTGCAAAATGGGCGCGACCACGGCTGCACCGGAAGCCTGACCAGAAACAGATCCTCTGTTTTGGTGTAGTTAGCAAGCTAACTTTAGCTCCTTTCTCATCCACAAATAGTAAGAATACTAGGTAAACAAGACAACCAAATTCACCATTCACACAGATGGAATTTGGCCTCTGCCTTTAAGCCATCAGTGCAATGAACGCACACACACAGATGCACTAGTGAGCAAACACACATGCTCGGAGCAGTGTGCAGCCATCGCTGTGGTGCCTGGGGAACAGAGAGGGTGAAGGGCTTTGCTCAAGGGCCCAACAGTGGCAGCTTGCCAAACCCAGGTATCAAACCCACAACCCTGTCAGCAATAGCCTGGTGCTCTAAGCAAAGCAACTACCCCAAAGGAAGACATGACCTCCTGATGTGTCGTCAGGCACGCTACCGTTGCTCCACTAGGTCGATTTTGGTCAGGGGGCATGTAAGTATATCAGTGTATGTATATCTGTATATCAGATGGTGGTGGCATTGGGGTGATTTTATGTGCAGCCACTCTTAGCAGATTAGCTTAGCAATTAGCAGGCACAAACAAAGAGCTTCAAAGCTAGGTACCCATTCAGTGGTTAACAGCTACAGAAGTAGGCCTACTGTTTTGCCCCTGAGCATTAGCGTTAGAATTCCCCTCAGTTCTGGATGTTGTCTTCAGTGTTGGTTTAAAAACAAATAAAAGCTTGTGGTTCTCCCTCTGGGAGCATTTCGGTGATAGTTTTATAAAGGTTCAGATATTATTGTCTGTTTTCATGTTCCACTGTAAAGTAGCTCCACACTTCAGACTTGAAACTCCTTTATTTACCTTCAGAGAAGGTCTTAACTGCTGCCAGCTGGGACAATGTCCATTAATGTTAGGGGCAGTGGTGGCTCAGCGGTTAGAGCGATATCGATAACAGGGTTGTGGGTTCGATTCCCGGGCTCGGCAAGCTGCCACTGTTGGGCCCTTGAGCAAGGCCCTTTACCCTCTCTGCTCCCCGGGCGCTGGAGTTGGCTGCCCACCGCTCTGGGTGTGTGTGTACTCACTGCCCCTAACACATGTGTGTGTGTGTGAGTGTGTGTTCACTACCAGATGGGTTAAATGCGGAGGACACATTTCGCTGTACAGTGTACACTGTACAGTGACAAATACGTGCACCTTTACCTTAATGTCCTTTAATGATGCCTTGAGGACAACGGGGCAGGTTCAGACATGCTGAACACCATTGGAATTAAAATAGCCAATACCTGACCCATTAAAGTACACTTGGACTGACCACAATCCTGATTCAGTAGATTGGATCGGGACATCCCTCAAACTCAGCACAAAGTTTTGCACTTGAAATGTATTCACGGACATTGATTCAGCATGAATTGTTTAAATGTACTACACTATATGGACAAAAGTATTGGGACACCTGCTCATTCATTGTTTCTATTAAACAAGAGTTTATCCTGCTTTTGTTGAAGTACATGTCTGTACTGTCTCTGTCCAGGAAAGGCTTTCTACTAAATTTTGGAACAATACTGTAGTGATTTGATTGCATTCAGTGACAATAGTATTGTAGTAGTGAGATCAGAATGTTGGATGATGATGATGACCACTTCACCTCATCCCTCAATTCCCCAACTCAACCCAAAAGTATTGGATGAAGCACCATGAACACAGTTCATTCCAGAGAACACAGTTCCACTGCTCCACAGCTTGGTGGATGGGGGCTTTATACCCCTCCAGCCCACACCTGTCATTAGACATGGTACCAATGGGTTCTTGTTTATCTGCTCCAGAGAGTCCTATTCTACTGGCAGTCCTTCTCAACAGGGACTAGACAAGCTGTGTATGTTTACATTTGCACATCTGTATCAGCAATGGGCGCAACTTCAAGTACATATAAAGTACATGGACATTTAGCGTGGTTTCTACTGTACACGAGTTTTGAATCAATGGATTTTCTGTTCTCTGCTTAGTACTGGAAAACACATCAAAATGACTGTCTGTGGGAATCGACAACACAATGCAGGTGCTGCAGATGAAGATCTGAAGGCTGAAAATGCTGAAGTATCCCTCCAACCTCCAGTTCTGGTTGTGCTTGTCCACTCAAGGCATCTGGGTCTGCGTCCACAGCCCCCCCCCCCCCCTTAAAACTCCCCACCATCATCATCCCAATTCCTGTTTCCCAATCCAAGCTCCTCTCCGCCAAGCTCCAAGTCCATTTTCACTCGTCAGAAACTCTTAAAAGTGAGCTTCAAGCGCATACGCCCCTTCAGATCTCTCTCTCTCTCTTTCTCTCTTTCTCTCTCTCTCTTTCTGTTTTGGCAGTCGCTGGTACCTGTGGGACCCCTCTGCTTGCTTTTTTTTCACCTGATGGCTCGTTTTGTATTTATTCACCGTTTGATTTTATTTGTGCTTAAGGTTTATGTGATTAACAGTCATTCCAATGCTATCTTTTCCCTGCGCTCAAGGGCATTTCACTCACACACACACACACACACGCAAAGAGAGAGAGACAGACTGAGGGAGAGAGTGACAGGCAGAAAGAGAGAGAGATAAAGAGATAGAGATGGTGAGAGAGGAGGAAAGAGTGAGAGAGAGAGAGGGAAAGTGAGAGAAGTCAGCAAGAGCAAAGCTCCATAAACTCAGTAGGAGTTTTCCTCTGGGATTTGGACTCATGGCCTGAGTGAAATGTGCTGGCTGCTCTGCAGACTTTTCTGGATGCGATCGTGAGCCTCTTCTTGCGGCCCAGTAACAGCGGGCCAACAGCGGGCCTACGCTGCGCTTTATGGGCCGCAACACTATGGTGACCCCACTGTGCCCACACAGGCACAAATAAAAGAAACAGATTGTCCAAGCACACAGAGGGCCCCCCCAGGCACGCAGTCCATCAACTGCAGTGAAGGGGGCCTGAGCCGAGAGAGAGAGAGAGAGAGAAGACAGAAGAGTTAGAAAATGTGTGAGAGACAGAGAAATAAAGAAAGAAAGCGAGAAAGAAACAGAGAGACAGTGTGAGAGAGAGAGACTGAAAAGAGAGGTGACAGAGAGAGAGAGAGAGATAGAGAAAGAGAGATGAGTAAGGGAGAGAGAGAGAGAGAGAGAGAGAGAGAGGACATTTGAGAGTGAGAAAGAAACAGAGACAGTGTGAGAAAGAGAGAGAGACTTAATACAATGACAGAGAGAGAGAGAGAGAGAAAGGATGAGCATGGGGAGAGATAAAGAGAGAGAAAAGGGAGAGAGAGTGTGAGAGAGAGACAAAGAGAATGACAGAGAAAGGAGAGAGTGAACCAGAAACAAAGTGTGTGAGAGAGACTAAAAAGAAAGGAGAGAATCAGAGGAGAAGAGAGAGTGAGAAAAAAGAGAGACAGAGAAAAAGGGTGCTGGGGGAGACAGAAAGAGAGGGGGGCAGGAGGGGGGTCCAGAGAGAGAAATAGTGTGAGAGTGGTGCAGAGAGAAAGACAGCCAGACACACACAGAGAGAGAGAGAGAGAGAGAGAGAGGTTTGTGCTAGCTCACAGATTGCTGAGTCAGCTAATAGACAGCTGTCAGAGATAATGGTTAAATACTACTAATGGGGCCGTATTTACCCGAGTGTGGCTATGTGCTGTGATTTATGCACACATTAAGTGAGTAGTGGTCCCTCGTGCAAAAAAAAAGGTTCAACGAGAAACTGAGAAGAGTAAAAAATATTTTTACAGAGTGGGGAGAGAGAGAAAGAGAGAAAGAGAGAGAAGGAGAGACCCCCGCACATGCGTATGAGGTCATTATGTAACAGTGAGCAAGGGAGCTTACACTGCAGGTCAGTAAACACACATATTTGTCCTTGGTGTCATGGTAACCATGGTATGACACCTAATGAAGAAGGGACAGGGCCTGTTATGGGAGAGCGTGGCATAGTAGAGATATGAGATTTCTGCAGAGCTGTACAATACATCTACACTACGTGTCCAAATGTTTGTAGACATCTGCTCAGCCAGATTTTATACAAAATGTTGGACAGTTGTGAGCATTTGATTGCATTCAGCCTAAATCAGCAGGTACTGATGTTAGATGATTAGTTCTAGATCAGAAACACCACTCCAAATCAAATTAATTGGATGGAGCTCTATTGCTCCACAGAACACAGTTTCACTGTGCCACAGCCCAACTCTGGCAGGCTTTATACCCCTCTAGCCAACACTTGGCATTGAGCATGGTCAACTTTGGGTCCTGTACAGCTTTTTCTATTGGCAGTGTCTTTCGGTGGAGTTTATACAAGCTAGTTTTGGACATACTGGGCCAGATCCATAAAGCGCTCAGCCAGACTTACTGGGACATTAATATCATTGCAGTAACACTGGCCTTTTGTACCATTTGCATTATAGCATGCACTACTACCCATCTGCATGTGCTGTTAGCGATTCATAACACAACACCACCATGTAACAAAAATCCCACCTAGATGAACCTGGTGGGAAGAAGCTAAAATTGACTTTTCAAACATTTTTGGTCACACAGGCAAATTTTGATGCACATGCACACTTAGCTGATTAGCGAGCATTTTTAAACGTCTAACTTATTCGAATCTGTGACTCTGAGGTTTTTGAGCCAATTAGACACCAATAACGAGAACCGTGCACCATCATTAAAATGCATAAGCTCATTTCAAATTCAAATTCAAATTCAAATTTTATTTGTCACATACATAGTAATACACAGTATAACTTGCAGTGATGTTCCCCATGAGGATGCTCTCGATGGTGCAGGAGTAGAAGGATCGTAATACCTTGGAGGGCAGTCTGAAGTCCCTCAGTCGTCTCAGGTGGTATAGGCGCTGACGAGCCTTCTTCGTTATGGTGTTGATGTGGCAACTCCATGACAAGTCCTGAGAGATGGTCACTCCAAGGTATTTGAAGCTTTCTTCCCTTTCCACTGCCGTTCCTCTGATGTGGACAGGTTGATAGCTCCTCTGCTGTTTCCTGCTAAAGTCCACAATCAGCTCCTTCGTTTTGCTGGCATTTAGCTGGAGATTATTATCCTGGCACCAGTTCTCCAGGGTTCTAATCTCTTCCAGGTAGGCCTTCTCGTTATTTCCTGAGTTTAGGCCCACCACAACTGTGTCGTCAGCAAACTTAATGATGTTGGTGGAGCTGGAAGTGGCTTTGCAGTCTGAGGTGTACAGCGAGTACAGCAAAGAGCTAAGGACACAGCCCTGAGGGGCTCCGGTACTGAGGGTGAGGGTGGGTGAGACATGCTTGCCTACCCGAACAGCTTGTGGTCTGTTTGTGAGGAAGTTGGAGATCCAGTCACAGATGGATGGGTGGAGACCTAGATCTTCCAGCTTCGTGGTGAGTCTTGAGGGGATAATAGTGTTAAATGTTGAACTGTAGTCCACAAACAGCATTTTAACATAATTACCCCTCCCAGCATCCAGATGTGTCATCGATGTGTGGAGAAGTTGAGCAATGGCATCATCTG
Source organism: Salminus brasiliensis (assembly GCF_030463535.1). Taxonomy (NCBI): domain Eukaryota; kingdom Metazoa; phylum Chordata; class Actinopteri; order Characiformes; family Bryconidae; genus Salminus; species Salminus brasiliensis. The sequence continues at coordinate 13,632,046 of NC_132902.1, read as the reverse complement.
TGGAACGGTTTGGACGGTATGCAAACTGAAACGGGTCCAGGGTGTCGGGCAGTGCGGATGTGATGAAGTCTCTCACCAGCTTCTCAAAGCACGGCGGTAGTCGTTGAGCCAGGCTGGCTGTGGTTTCTTCGGGACAGGAACGATGATGGACTGTTTGAAGCACGATGGAACAATCCCCTGCGTCAGTAAGAGATTAAAGATGTCCGTAAATACCGGGGCTAGCTGATCTGCACAGGTTTTTAGGACTCGACCACAGATGCCATCGGGTCCCGCAGCCTTCCTGGTATTCACTCTCCTGAACACCTGCCATACATCTCTCTCTGTGATGGTGAAGGCTCTTTGTTCTCTGATGTGCTCCTCTATATCAGCTGTGCCGGTGTTACTGTAGTTAACGTTGCTGGCTGCAGCATCAAAGCAAGCATAAAAGGTGTAGCTCGTTCGCCAGAGATAAGTCTGCACTTCCCAGTCCACAGGGTCACACAACCGCTTCCGTAAACATGTTGACGTCATCGGAAATGCGCCGGAACATGTCCCAGTCCGCGTCATCAAGAGCGTCCTGTAGCGCGTCCACTGATTGGTCCGTCCAGCGCTCGACCTCTCTCACCACCGGAAGCTCTTGCTTCAGCCTTTGTTTATATTTTGGTAGGAGAAAGATGGCGGCGTGGTCTGACTTCCCAAACGGTGGTACTGATTGCACTTTGTAGCTGTCTTTGTGTGTGGTATAGCAGTGATCTAAAGTCCGGTGGCCCCGGGTGGGGCAGGTGATGTGTTGGTGAAAGTTCGCTGCCTCACTTTTGAGGTTGGCGTTGTTAAAATCCCCAACAACAATGAGTGCAGCGTCCTTATGGTGTTGATTTTACATGTTGATTGTGATTAGCTGTTATTGAGGTCACATTATATTAAAGAATGTTGCCCCTGACATCATGCTGAGAACAGCCATATGAATAGAACATAAATACCGTACATTAGCGTTATCAATGAGTTTAATGAATGCGGCCTATAGCATATATTGTGTGCAGTACCTTTACTAAAGGCTGAATATACTGTAAGTGAATCTTGAAGACTTCCCTGTAGTATTACAGTTGCTTATTTCATTCATGAAATGCACACACACACACACACACACACAAACACACACCCATAAGAGTGTGCATGCAGCATGCATACATCCTCGCACATGCACACTCAGGCATGTTGGCTATAAACATCCACTCTCTCACACACACACACACACACACACACACACACACACACACACACACACACACTCCTACACTCCAGGATGAAATGGAAACATTTCCAAAATGTTCTTGTGTCTTTTTTAGCACAGGAAGCGAAGCATGCCAGATAATTAATAAAAAAAAAGAAAAAAGAAAAACAGTACTGTTATAAGGGGGGGAAACAGCATATCATGGCTGGATAAATAAAAGAGAGAGCAAAATGCTCAGCTGTTTGGATGAATGGTAAAAAGGTGAAAGTGAAAAAAGAAAAGCTACAGAGCCAAAGACGGATAATTGCTTTTAATTTGCCCTGCAATTCTTAACCATCAGCTGGAATCCCAGGGGCCACAAACACACACATACACATGTATGCCTGAGTGAACTGCTTGGCAGTTGCAGTGTAAAAGTGTGAGTCAGTGATCTATACCTCAGTGCCAGTTTACGTGCCGTGATAGTTTGGGATTAAAAACAAAAGGATATGACTTTCATTTGGATCTTTCTGAATGTAGGGTAAGGGTAAAGCGTAGTCCACTGATTTGGAAATAAAAACACTCATCCCTACTGCTCCCTTTTTCAAATCTCAAGTCGCTTCAGCTATTTCCAACATGACCTAGTATGGTGTCAACTATGTCACGCAGTAGGCCTATCAACAGAACAGCAAGAGTGAGTGATTGTGTTGCAGTGCATTCGGTTTGTGCACTGTTCCTGTTAAAATCATAGATAAATGACATGTACCCCCCCTAACCCCAGCCTCAAATGTAGAGGAGTCTTGATTCAGCATGCAGCAAAAGTTCGAATGTGCTAATATGTGCTAAAAACAATTCAACAATACAACACAGTATGTGGTGATTAAACTTAATTTATTAAAATACGATACACATGTATCATAAGTAAAACACTGTTTGAGTAAAAGATCAGACCAGAGGAAAGGCCACTGCAGGTATCCATGGCCATGAGGAGAGCTGTGAGGGCCGTGTGCAATAGCTGATGGTGCTAAAAGCTAACCCTAGCAGACCCTACTACAATCTCTTTAGCTAGCTAACCACACACTGTGCTGACTGGGCACTAAGAGCATCCAGAGAGGAAGATGGCACCATCCAGTAAGACTCAAAACAATACCACAACGATACTAACAGGCTAGGCTTGGCATGTTACCCTATGCGTCTTCTGTAAGACATCGTAGTGATGAGGAAAATTAACAGGCAAAATGGCATTGTTGTAAATAGGCTTGTAAAAATGCATCTGAGAATTTTTACTTCAACTAAAATCATGTAATTGCTATTGATTGCTATTAAACTATTCTAATAAATGCATTAAAAATAAAACATAAAGGCACCTTTAGAAAACTGGCACCATCTATGTCTGATGTCCCCTGATCCTGGCACTGTGACGTACAAATGAACCTTTCCAGCATTTGCTGTTTTTAGGCATAGCACAGGCCCAACTGCTACAAACTTCTGTTACTTGTTAGTGCAAATCTAAAGAAGCAAACGTTGGACATGTTTTGGATGATAACCTATATCTGCAGGACATTTTAGAATTGTACATTGTACAAATGACAGGAAACATGTTTATAAAAGACTAATAGAGGTATTTTTAGTGTGTCAAAGGAAAAGAAATAGGCTCAGAAATGCATGATTCTGAAGTCCACAGCCAGATTAGCATTAACTTAGTTTTGTTCATGAAAATAGGATTTAGGATCTCAGGACCTTGTACTATAGTATTAGCTCTCCTGCTAAGAGCTATATGTTAAGAAACAGCTAAAGTCTCTAAAGCAAAGGCTCTCCCACCAGTGGCACACTGTGCTGTGGAAATGGTTTTCCTGACCTTTAAGGCAAGAGGTTAAGGAGAAAGACCTACACTAATGTTGATTTCCAACCTATTAGTGATTGTATGTGATTGTGTGTGTGGGTCTGCCTGTATTTAGATAGCAGTATGTGAAAATGTACTTCAGTATTTTAAGGGTTCTTCAGATGGACATCACTCTGACGTTAAACAGGTATGATTAATGATTGATTCTGAATCGTGGAATTCTGGAATTCCTAACAGACCGGCTGAAGATCCAAGATGTATGAATGGAATTTAGGCATCTTGAGATGTGCATGGAAATCTCAGCACGTCATGGTTTCTAATGGCAACCACCATGGGAAAAGTACCTAGCAGTAGGGTGTTTGTTGTTACGGTTACAGAAGGTGCATCTACGCTTCAGTGAGTGTAAACTATGGAACACTGCTAAATGTCAGCCATGAGGGAACATCATAATAATAGCAGTGACAGAAACCATCTTTCAAGAAAGATTGCATCAAGCAGAAGTACAAGTCATGCGTTCACCACTTATGACTGTACCACCTTTGACTTTAAAGCGGCCCTAGAAAACTATTTTTCTTAGCATAGCTGAATAATGAGAGTTCATGGAACTGCCATACTGCAAACCTAATACGCTGTTGTGTCTTCTTTAAACAGGCCAATTCCAAACCCCCCAAAAACACAATTTTCTTTTTAATAACAGTGTGATTCATTATATTTACACCCTGGCGAAAGAGTAAAATGCAACAGTGATAGGAGAACACAGTGGTGTTGATAATGGAGAGCAGCACATCACCTCCAGACTCCAGATGCTAGTAATGGGTATAAGAGTTGCTATGCAAACTAGGCCTTGTGCCAGTGGTGCAAGGGAGCTCAATGGCAGGGAGGCAAACAGGGGCCTGTGCTAGGCTAAAAGCTAACACTAATTACTCTTCTCAACATTGTTCATTATTGAATTCTCAAACAGATACTAGACTAAACGCACATCAGAACAGAAAGCTATGTCTTTTTTTTTATATACCTGTAAGACTTGAGAAAGCCAGAAACTCAGAGAGCAAGTGGGGGCAAGACTAAAAGCTAACCACCTACAATCTCTTCAGCTTACTAACAGCACATCATGCTGAAAGGACACAATGAGAAAACAGCAACACTATACGGTAAGACTCGTTTATCACTACACGGTAATACATGTTTTATTCTAAGGCAAAATAACAGGGTTGTAAATAGGCTTGTAACATTGCATCTAGCCATTTTTTCGCTCATGTCAGTCAGACACTTACTATTTATACATGAAGAACAACTTAAAATGCTCAATAAATGCATTGTTTGGCACGTTTGGTACCAAGTGACATTAATAGCAGGATACATCTAAAATGATACTGTGAAAGTAACTTGAAAATGACCATGTGAGTAAAACGAAAACACATACAGGGATAAACATGAGCAGCATTTTAAGTGATCATCTCATTACAAAATAAGGCCGTGTTTTCCACTTCGAAAACTCAGACCCAAATGGTCCAGAACCAATCGTTCTCTCCATAAGCCAAAGACTGTGTTTCCACTTATCAGGCCACAGTTCATGGACTGAGTAATTGCAGTGCCATTTCCACTGCCAAGTCAAATCTAAGCACTCCGCTTAATGCCAGTTAGCAATACCAGTGATCGGCTTTAGGAATGTCTATGATCAGACGTCAGATATATATAGACTTATATTGTGCATGCTGTCAGGTCTACAAATATTTGGACAATCTCAATGGATTTGAAATGAGGAAATCAAGATGTGATTAAAGTTGAGACTTTTAGCCTTAATTCAAGGGGTTTAACTAAAATACTGCATTAACTACTTGGGAACTACAGCCAATTTGTACATACTTCCTCCATTTTCACAGGCTCAAAAGTAATTTGACAACCCAAGTGAACCTAAGTGAAGTATTACCCATGTACATCACCAAATGCTGAGTTTCATGTCCTTGAGATGCTTTGCCAGGCCTGTTTTTTGGGGTTTTTCTGTCTTCAGATTTGTCTTCAGTAAGTGAAAAACATGCTCAGTTGTGTTGAGGTCAGGTGACTGACTCCGTCATTTAACATTCCATGTTTATTTTACAGTATGGTTTGGGTTCTTATCCATCTGTATAATGAAAGGCCATCCTATCAGTTTTGCAGCAACTTGACTGAATCTGAGCTGACAGTTTAGCTCCATACCCTACTACTTCTATCTGCCTTCACCAATCGTCACTGCAGTGACCCAGCTCCATTGGCAGCCATACATGATCATGCGATAACAGTGCCTCCATCTCCACCTCTATGTTTGATAGATGATGTGTTATGCTTTGGATCACAAACCCTTTCTTTTCTACTCCATACTTACGATATTTTTGGTTAAATCTGCCCAAACAATTCTCTCCAAAAAAGGCTTGACCTGACCTTTCTGTTTTTGAGTGTTAAGAGTGGTTTGCTTCTTGAAGTAAACCCTCCGTAATTTAACCAGACATCTCTTGATTGTAGATTTGATGTGGCTAAACCCTCCAGAGTGCTCTTGACTTGATAAGACGTTGTGAAGGGGCTTTTCATCATCAAGGATTACGTACTTCAGAACGCACCAGTTTATTGATTTGGACACACCTAAAGTTTTAACTGTCTGGTGATGGCCTTCATCACCTCATACTGATTTTTTGCATGCAAATTCAACCCTTGGCATTCAACTCCAGATTGTTTGTCTCCTTAATTCATCATGAAAGAAATGAGGGAACAGGCCCACACATGGGGTGGTGCTTATTAGTCAATTGTCCAGTTACTTTTGAACCTGTAAAAATGGAGGTAGTGTAAACAATTGCTATAATTACTAAATTTTTATGTTTTTGTTAAACCTCTTAAATTAGTGAATGTCCTCATGTTAATTACATGTTAATTGCGTAAATATACTGTTGGACAGTATATTTCAACAGTACTGCATATTAGTTAGGTGATGCCTACCTATGTGTTAAGCTCATTAAATTCTATATTAATTTATAAAATGAATACATAAAAGTATGTATTTTTTTTCTAAATACCGTAAAAAATCCTAAATAGTGTGTCTGATGCATAAAAAATGTTGTTCTTTGTGTATCTAGTACACAACTAATTCATTTATGTGCATTTATATCATACTTGCGAGTTTAGCAATGTGCTGAGTACAGAAGAAAGGGAAAGCAAGCAAACATGGATAGACCATTCTACCAAACGTGCCTGAAAACAGTCGAAAACGCTCCAGTGACCATTCACCTGACTTTGTGCTCTCAGGCATGAGACTTTATCCTCTAAACGTGTGTGATTTGGGCCACAGTTAGCTGAAACACTGTCTATGCTGTGGTGTTTAGACCGTAAGCTGCCTACGTAGCTAATTTCTCTAAGCCTAGCTGGCCGGCTGCGAGGACAAACTTGACATAACCCTTCACATTTCACTTCTCTGTCACTCCAGCACCAGTCACTCAAATTTTTATCATAAGTACAGTTAGTTTACAGCAGCTCCACTGAGCAGTCTGATCCTCAGTGGATCTGTGGTTGAGCTAGCTAAGCAAAGGCTAGCTTAGGCTGGGTATATGTAAATTGTGGAGGTATAATTGTAATGAGTCAAAACTGTTACATAACAGTGTCTGGGTTCTGTAATCAACCTATTTCACAGTCCTGTTTTACTTACTTGGGGTTTGCTTTTAAAAGAGGTCCCAACAGTATTTGAGGTTCATTTGAGGTTCACTCTCATTATTTAACTATGCCTAGATAAATACAGTTTTCTATTCTAGGAAAACAGTATGTACATAAAGGATGCCAGGGCAAATATACAGTGTTCCAGATGTTCTTTTTATGATTGCATTGGTTTTATTGATCCAGCAAACACTTGTAAAGTAAATTGGGCACCTCACTCTGACTCAGTTTTGCTCAGATACCTACATTTGTTAAGTAACATCAACCAAGATAACGCTGATTAAACGCTGATTTTTTTTTTTGGTCCAGAAAATTAACAAAGTTTAAAGTGGTATTTTATTTAGAGAACAAAACTGTTACCTATCCTGTTTGCTCTGACTGCCTCTGAACATTTTACAGTAGATACACTATATGTGCATATGTTTGTGGACACCCCTTCTAATGAATGCAATAATGCTTCCATAGCTGACACAGCTTGTCCAGTCCCTGTAGAGAAGTACTGTCAATAGAATAGGACTCTCTGAAGCAGATAAACATAAACCTATTGGCACCATGCCTAATACCAGGGGTATAAAGCCCCCAGGATTGAGCTGTGGAGCAGTGGAACTGTGTTTGGATTGATGATGCAATCAAATCCTCATAGCAATGCTCTGAAATCTGGTAGAAATCTGGAAATCTGGCCTTCCCTGGACAGTATAGGCAGTTACTTCAACAAAAGCAGGATAAACATTTTTTTTAACACCCTTGATTCGGGAAAGAAACAGTGAAACAGTGAGCAGGTGTCCCAATAATCTTGTCCATATTTTGTAAAAGACTATGAAATGCTTGTTAATGAAGTTTAATGAGAGCAAACCCAGCAAAGCTAGAACAAACAGAGCAGTGAACTGTTGGGACCTTGACCGGGCAGTTGAGAGGCCATGGCTGGAGGAAGCAAACACTGCCTGATCGGCCGTTGTCACCTGTGGACAGGTAGGAGTGGCAGGGCTGCTGGAGCAGAATTGTTTGGTTTGGCAATGGCAAGTGCATGTGTTTGTATGTCTGTGTGTGTATGGATTGGGTTGGGGCCATAGATAAGACAAGAGCAAAGCTGGCTAAGCCATCGTTTAGTACACTCCACCAAGTAGTGTGTATATGTACCTTCTCATCCTTCACGCTCTATAAACAGGTTGATTTTGAAAGAAATCCATTAAGATTTCTTTATCCTGGAAGTCCGAGTATTCATGTATCTTATGGATGCTGATTCTCAACATACGAAACCTGGTTCCCTGTGCCATGCTACATCCTTCTGTAGAGAGAATGAGCTCTTACCAACCTACGTCAGTAGAAATTCAATACATTTCTATTTTAATTGCTGTTTAGTTAGTTTTACATATCTGTTTTTTTATTTATTTAAATGATCCTGTTTTCATTGGGAATGAATCTAGAAATCTTGCTTGTTTCAACAAACAATTCTTTACTTGACCAGCTACAATACAACAAGTAACAGTAGGGTCCAAATTCTAGAGAAATGCAAAAATTACAAAATTAGATTATGAGCATGACAATTTGAACAAAGATCATGAACTTCACAAGTTTATGCAGAGATAAGATTCAACAAACATCATTAAAACGTTTTGAACAAAGTTTAGACATCAAAACAGGGACAATAAATTACCTAAAAAAAAGTACTGAGTCTTAAACATTTCTATCTCATTTTACTTGTCATAGCTTTTCTTAGTTTTCCAAAAATTCTGTTGTTTGTGTCCAGGTTTTTTAGATTTTCTTTGTGGTTTTAGACTTTTGGACACTAGAAATTTAAAGGTAACAAGGCCATAATCACTACATATTGAGAGTTCCCATTTAAATTCAACCCCTATAATCAGCTCCAGACCGTCTCCTTAATTTGTGATGAATAAATGAGGGAACGAGCCATACCTGGTGTGCTGTTCATCAGCTAATTGGCCAGTTACTTTTAAGCCTGTAAAAATAAAGGGGCTGTGTTGTTCTCTTGAATTACTACCGAAAGTCTTCACTTTAATCACATCTTAATTGCTAGATTTTGAATTCACTGAGGTGCTGTACAAAGGCAAAACTTGACAAATCATGTCCCTGTCCAAAGCAGTAAGCAATTACCTGGTTAGTCGATTTAGCTTTTAGCTTATACCTGCATTACTCCCCTGAGGGTGCTTATCCCAAGCAGTGGGCTTCCCTAAGCTAAGGTTAGCCTGTTGTGTTTTACTGTGCTGCAGCTATAAGTGTCAGAAGACTTTTGCTAGTGGACTGGGTGTATGTAAAACATTCACTAATGACCCTGAAACAGAATCTTCAAAATTTCCATCTCATTTTACTTCTCTTAGCTTTTCTTTGGTTTAACATGTGCTTAATTCACAAACTTTCTGTTGTTGTGTCCAGGTTTTCAGATTTTCTGCTTCTCTGGTGTTTTGGACCCCAAAAATTGTTAAGGTCTCAAGGTTAAATGATTGTATAATATTCGTACAACCGTCTCAAAATGGTACATTTTAGTTACACTGCTTTTCAAACGTTTGGCATAAATATGAAACAGTACAACAACAATTAGTAAGTAATTTGGGGTTTATTACAAGAATTTACTTGTACTAAAAAGAATATCTAAAGTTCATCATATTTCAAAAGTGGAGTTCAGTTCTCAAGACAGCTGGAGAAAAAAAAGCAAATACATAATTCTAGTATATTATCTGTCATTGTAATCACTTCTTGTTTACAAACCTCTGAAAGAGTTTAGATAACCCAAAGAGTTCTTACTTTTAAAAGTTATTACTAAATCAATTAGCATGGCAAGGAAGGGAATAACCAGCATACGACTACCAGAAGAACAACTTGCACGTACTTACACCTTCTACTCACCCACTTGGATTTTGCTTTTTAGCCGGTAGCTATAAATTTTGTCCAATATTCTCCTAATCCTAATACATATGTTGACGCTGTCCAAATAAAAACATGTATCTCCAAAATAGTGATTTTACAGGAGAAGGCCAAAAACCTTCTTAACTTTCATTTGGAAGTTAATGTAAAAAGATTTTATTCCAAGTCTTTCAGTCTTTCAAGTCTTTCAGTCTTTAACATATTAAAAAAAATATTTATATTATTTTGCACATAATATGTTGCTTTCCTGTTTGCGATTTGGTAAACGAAGCAAATAACCAGTAATTAGATCAGTTATATAGACTATGCAGAAATCTGTTCTCTATGGAGAATCACAACATTTATACATCTAGAAGGCTGTACACTGTACAATATACTCTGTATTATTGGAATGTCACAGTAATATTGCTACTTTATTGAAGCTGAATAAAACCACAATAAACAAAATGAAACCCCCTAAAATCAAGTTCTCCAAATCAAGTCTCTATACACAATAGAACACTGTTTCATCTCAAACACCAGAACATATCATCTTAGAAAGTCTCTGATGTCTGTGAACTTCTGACATTTTTTGACAGTCACACCTCTGCTCTGTTCCTGCCATATCAGTCTCCCTAAGGCCACAAGAACATGTGTACATAGTCCTCTATTGAACCCTTTCAATAAGACAATAACCAAAGTGCTCCAGAGACAAAAAGAAGGAGACAACTCCCAGAACTACTTCATTAAACACTTCTTCTGGTCCTTTCCTCCGTACAGGCCGGGACTCCACTTCTGGCCAAGCCAAAGGCTCATATAAGAGCAAACAGCTATTCCAGTAACCCCTCACGACCCTGTAGCCTTGCTCTGGGGTGCCCAGAGGGTGGGAGGTCAAGGTTGGGTGGGGTGTCAGCCCCATGTGTTTGCTCATTGGCTGAGGGGCTGCAGTCAGCTCGCCTATCGTGTGAGCTTTCTGGGCAGGCTTCCAGCTCTAGGCCTCTGGAGAGGCCTCTGATATTTTCTGGCTGGGGACCAGCTGGTGTTCAGCATATGGCTACCAAACAGACGTCAGATATGACCTGAGATCAGCTCACTGTTGTGTCACCTGACAGAGAGAATGGGGCACTTGGGGTGAATGGCCACAGTTGGTTAAGGCCCACCTGGCTGGAGCATCAGGTACATCCTATTAGAAATATCAGCTGTTGCCTGAAATATATGTCCGAACCTGACCGGGCACTTTGGACTTGAAACTTTCAGTTTCTCCCAACCCATTACCCATCCTTATTGCACATGTCTTTCCCCCTGAGCTAGTTTACTTTATTCTTCCTCACTACTTGTATTACGTTTAATAATTGTCGATCTGACATGCTGGAAGCACTCGGGTCCGCTGTGCTCCACCATAGCAGCAGGAGAACAACACATTATGCAATGTTTACTCAAATAAAACACTTTTTGGATGGTGTTCAAGGGCATTGCTTTGTGAACACATCTGTAAGAGTAAAAAATCATATTTTAGAAACATAATTTTACATAGTAGCCTAACTGAACTAACTAAAACTTTCTCAAATAATATGTGTAAAAAAGGTTAAATATAACAGTACATATAAACTTTGGAAATGTTGAAATGTCAGAATTTATCTTCTACATAAGAATGAACAGTTCACTTAAGTTAAACTGTATTGACTTCATTATTTTACTTAAATTATCAACTTTTATTAAGTAATTTCAGTGTTTAAATTTTACAATGTAGAAATGCCATTTGTCTCTATTTGGTTGTGAGCAGAATTAATATAGTAATATTTGAATTATGGGCGGTGTCAAAATATTTCCATGGTGCACATTATGGACCCTTTTCACATTTTCGTTGAGTTCTCACTTCCGTTGATTTCTGTTGGCCAAACCAAAACAAATGGAGTCCAGCTGTTCATCAGTGTCACAACTCTAAACAAAAACAGCCATACCTTATGCCTTATACGTAATGTCTGACCAAGCTCATGCTAATGTAAATGGATTCAGGCTATCTGAAATGCTGATGTTCTGTCGAGTTGCGCTGTTATCCACCAATGCATGCTATTTAGCGGACCTGTTTTTCTTATGATAAGTCTGTTTTCAATCTTACCTTACTGCTATGACTTGTTTTCAGGCACATTTAGTAGACTGGCTTATCCAGGTTTGCTTGCTCTCCCTTAATTAAACATAGTGCTAAACTTGCAACGCAGGGGCCTTGTTGTTTTTTTCCCCACCTGTTTTTGGAGCATTACATGTTATACTGCCCAACCCTAAACCCTTGAATATTAGGATTTAATTTTTTTATTTAAGTTTCTTTTTTTTCTTTTCTTTTTTATATTTAGTCAGAAATTAGCACAGGGGTATACTGTGATTAGCTCAGGGTTCTTTAGTAAATACAATGGTTCTATATACAACCATGTCAAAGAAGCAATTACATGCATACATGGTTGTCTGGTTAAAGTTTCTACAAATAAAAGGAGCATCTTTAGTAGTTCTTTATAAAACCTTTTAAAGCATATGTGATCTATATAGCACCAAAACAGATTATGTTACCAATCACCAATTTCAGTACCATAAACAATCTTAGAGTGTAGGTTGCTCAAATACTCGTACATCATTTTTTTATCATGAGTTTTGCTAGTGATAAGAGTGGAACAGGGCAGAAGTTGATTTGAAGTGTTTTTGAGGTTTGAAGTAGTGTCAAATATTGAAATTTGGCAATTTTACTTTTCTATGTTTCATCCTGGTGCTCAAGTATACATAAATCGACACACTCCCCAGAGATCCAGAATAACTGTATGTGGATCAGGTGACATACCAATGGTTATGGTTGATAAGACAAAGGATTATGAGGTGGATTACATTATTGATAAGATTACTGATCAGACAGGAGATAGGAAATGATAAGAGCTGTGTTCCGGTACATGTTAATGCAGGGCAAAGTTAGAGCCCTGACCTCCAACAGAATAATGTTGCATCTGATGCTAACACAATGGTTAGAGCTTTGGGCTATTGAGGACAAGGTTGTGGGTTCGATACCTAGGCCTGGCAAGCTGCCACTGTTGGGCACTTGAGCAAGGCCCTTCACCCTCTCTGCTCCCTGGAGCGCTGGAGTTGGCTGCCCACCGCTCTGGGTGTGTGTGTGCTCACTGCCCCTAGTTCACTAGTGTGTGTGTGTGTTTGTGTGTGTGTTCACTACCACAGATGGGTCAAATGCAGAGGACACATTTCGCTGTACATAGTGCAGTGACAGACACTTGCACCTTTACTTTCACACACAGCTTGGCTAGTTCATGTAGAGAAGTACTTCCAAAAGAATAGGACTCTCCAGAGCAGATGAACATGAACGTATTGGCACCATGCCTAATACCAGGTTGACTGGAGGTGGTATAAAGCCCCCCCCCCAGCATTGAGCTGTGGAGCAGTGGAACTGTGTTCTCTGGAATGATGGCTCCATCCTATACTTTTGAGATGAGATGGGGAGTTGGGCATGAGGTGGTTTGGTGATCATCCAACATTCTGACAGTAGAGACAGATACTTAGACAAAAGCATGATCAACTCTTTTTAATAACCTTGATTTTGAGCATACGTCCCAATACTTTTGTGCATATAGAGTATCTTAACGTTAACATCTAGTTGAACAACTACCAGACAATTATGGCAAAAAAGGGAAAAATGGCAAAAATGAAAAACCAGGTCTGATGTATGATGTCAAATGTGTAAAAAGTACAGTAAAAATGATACTTAAATGAATATGAGTAAATATGATAAATGTATGAGTAGTTTGTCCAAATATGGAGCCAAAAACTTGAATGACTTAAATGTTTATGGCTTCATCAAATTAATTGTCATTATGTTATATGTATATAATTCAAACGATCAAATTATAAATTGCAAAAAAACTAATTACAAATAATAATATGTAAAATAAATTGTGTAAAAAATATAACTTTACAAATGTATACATATGTTCCAGGCTCTCTGGAAGGTGCACCACTAAGAAAAAAAATATTCCAATCCAAGTAAGCCGATAATTGATACAATGAAAATGCCTGGATTGGCCCTCGATCCTTGTGTCACTAGACTGGGGTCACTACATTTATTAAATGCAAAGCCTGCCCACAAACTGCCAATCATTTAGTTAGTTCAGTTCCAAATCAGTGGCAAAAAATTAACCAGTGGTTTACGTTTAATTATTGATGTGAAATATGAAAATGCTAGCTAGCACCTCCTTAAATTATTAGATGGGAGATCAAATAAATATGTGGTGTGCTTAATAAACTAGCTAGAGGAATCCATTTTTCTTATAATATCTCAGCATAGTTTTGAGAACTTTTGCTTGAATACGACGAAGCTTGGACACAGAATCTCTAATAGAAAAAATGCTTCAACAACTTTTTAAGAGATAAACAGATGATGATCAGTCATTGGGCTGGATTAAGCGGGTGTGTGTGTGAGAGGGAGAGAGGGATAGATGAGGTTGGGGTAAGAGAATGAGAGTTAGTTATGAGATTTAATTCATATTTCAGCAGAAATACAGTGTAATCTACTCTCTGAGCTTAACAGTAGCGATGCTGTGTTTACATGTCTAAATAAAACCGCTAATACGTCACTAGGCTCTGTACAGAGAGTCACCTAATTGAGGAAGTTGGGGCCAAACTTGTTAAACTGATTCATTTGTGCTAAGAAATGGTTAACGTGTTAAAGTTTGAAGTTAAATTGTGTGCATCAATGCGTCAACATTGACGGCACAAAAATAAACATATTGAGTGAGTGAGTGAATTGCAAGCCAGGTTCATGAGATGCTTCACATCTAAAAATCAAATGTACAGAAACTGGACTGAGAACTAAAAAATCCCATGTTCTTTGAGGTGTGTAATGAGTTTTTAGTGGGTTTAAATGCCCATTTTAAGCATTTCTCTTGTATTTCCTTATAGAAAAGGCGTGAAGTATTGACTCAAGTGTATTATAGTTTCTGTGGCTTTTTTTTTATGAATTCCTGACATGTGTATGTCAGAACAGTCCCGCAATGCTTTGTTTCCCCCGCTGCCTTAAATCCTCCCGTAATTTAAAGAAAGTCGTTCTGTTTCGTTCTCAGCTGTGGTTATGTTAGTCAGAGAACTACTCCTTCAGCGTCTCCCCAGAGCAAGCTCTAGACCGGTGTGGGCTTACTTCCTTCATTTGCATGGGCAAAAGCTCTGAGTTCACTGACCTTTTTGAGCACAGCTATGCAAAAACTTCAGCTGTGGAACATCGCTCAGCAATCAGAGTTATGATGCAATCCCTAATGAACAGTTCTGGAAGGAAAAAGGAGTTATATAAAAATGTGCTGAACTGATTGAGTTTGTTCAACACACAAGTCCGTAATCCTTAAACAGCCACTCTTGCAGGGGGTTGTAGTTTGTTTGTGTTTTGCTTTTTTTTTCTCTTCAGATTTCTGGACATAGAAGCTTCATTTTTTCCATCTGTCAACAGAAAGCAATAGATTCTCCAGACTTCAAACTTTAAACACAATCTGGACATGGTGAATTCATCACTGTAATTAGCCACGTTCCTTGCAGTGGTCCTTCCAGTGAACTTCAAAGGCCGTGTGCTAAAAACGTGAAGCCAACAGGACCAGATGACCCAGGTCGGCCTGATGGCTGTTTTGGCTGTGTGGTTAGGAGATAAAACAGCGTGCTGATCAGAGCTTTTCGATGTAGTCATTATTCTTCCTAGATCCAATGGTTGTTGTTGTTAAGTCCCTTACATTTACAGCATTTAGCTGATGCTCTTATAAGGTAACTCGTATTACAGAGGTGAGCCAGTGTAGTGTTAGGAGTCTTGCCCAAGGACTCTTATTGGTGTAGCACAGCATAATCACCCAGACCGGGAATCAAACCCAAGTCTCCGACATGGTGTGGCAGGTAGTGGTGTTACCTGTTGCGCCACACCAACCACCGCTGAGCTAACTCCTGGAAAAGGCCATATCAGGCAGAAGTGGCTTTTCTTAGCCCACACCTGGCATTAGACATGATGCCAATAGGGTTATATTTATTGGTCCTATTCTATTGGCAATACTTTTCTACTTGGACTACACAAGCTGTGTGTGTGTGTCTGCAATGGGTGCAACTTAAAGTAGCTGAATGCGTTCATTAGAAGGGGTGTCCACAAACTTTTAGGCTTTTAGTTGGGCATATAGTGTCACCACAGGTAAATAAAATACAAGATAATTTTGCCTTTTAATATTAATAAGACGGGGTTAAATAAGGTTGCAACCTTGTCTTAATCGTAGATCATGATCAGAACCATGTTCTTGTGTTTCGGCTCCACAAATACTTTCTTAATACGTTTTTAACCTTGACAGCATTTTCTGCATATCGGGTTCAACGCTGTAGGGCAGAACTATGTTTGAAACAGGATCAGAAATGAATAGTATTTACCCTCTGCCCACTTTTACTGAGTCAGCAATTTGTCAGCTTGCTCACTCACTCACCCCCATCTCTCTCTCTCTCTCTTCGTCTGCCAGACTCGGAGCCTGCTCCTCACATGGTCCGGATCATGAGTCTGTCCCAGTGTTCGTCCCATACAGGGCCTCATTGTAGGAAGCCTCCCATCACTCCCTAATGGACCTTATCACAGGCGGGATTTTGGGGGAGTGTGTGGATGGGGGGTTTTAGCACTCGAGCCTCCCTGACTCGCTGTCATAGTAACAGAGTTACAGCTGCCGGAGTGCGTGTTTGCGTGTGCATGAGCAAGAGGCCTTCATGGGGTAAGAACACGCAAAGGCACTCTGCGGCGGCAAAAACATATTCATCAAAATCCACAACCTCTTATAAAAGCTTACTGAGAATAAAACAGCGCTGAGGAGCCATTTTAAACATTACAACACTGCTATAGAACTGCGCTACCTTTCAGAAATGTGTCTGTGTCATAACAAAGAGTATGTTCCCTTAGCCGAAGCGCCTATCCATTATATTCCCAAAGCAATATTGCACAGATTAAGCCTAATCTTGGAGCTCGGTTTGGCGAGTGTTTTGTTGCTGTGTCAGTGTGCGCAACTTTATGAGTGACTGTCAAGCATTTAAGCGGGCCTATGTGCTGATCTACAGTAAGTTCTTCTTGCGCAAAAAGCTAATATCACAAGGGATTTTTGCCGTAATCTACACATAATACACTGCTTCAGATGCCATCAATTTTGACTGTACAAGTACGAATCAAATGTAGCAACTGTGCTACTGCATATTCAAAACATATGTTTATGAAAGTCTACTGAAATCTCATTCATCATTGTATGAATTGGCATTGGTACGGCGGCTGGTAGGATGGGTGCCACCCTGCTCCAGGGGCCTGGAGTTGTGGGTTCGATCTGTCTCCTTCAGTCTTCTTCCAGACTCCGGTTTCCTCCCAGCTCCCAAAAACATACACTAGTGAATTAATGGATGGATGTGTGTGGTAGATGATGGCCTGTTGCCCTGTCCCTGTCCATAATAATCCCTTGGGCCCAATGATCCTGATTAGGATCAAGCAGAAAAGATGGGTTATGAATGAATGGCTAATTATTTATTATTATTGTTGACAAATCAGCAGCATTTTGGGAAGATCTGTTCCTTCTTAGATCATTTAAGGCCATATTTGAAGTGTCATGGTTCCAACATTCTATGCACAAAAGCCTTCTTAGACCAAAATTGCAGTGAACTTGCCTTCAAACACACCACCTATCCTTCAAAAAGAATTTGAATGATATGGTTAAAATTCATGTATACATAATACATTTCCTGTATTTTCATGTGAAAGACTTAAAAGAGTTATTTCTCAGCCATAAGACCCATAATCTAGACTGAACAGCCCTTTTTTTTAAATGCAGTGAGAATGAAAATAAATAAATTTAAACAAAAATAATAAATATATGTTTTTTTGGCAAGTACACTCCTTTTTTTACACCTTCTAATCCATACAATTAACCATTCCCCATCATAACAATGCATACAATCATGCAGTTATGAGCCAGCAGCTTCAGCTAATGTTCTCATTAACCATCAGATAAAAATGTGATCTCTGTGATTTTCAGAATGATCATGATTGTTGTTGCCAGACAGGCTGTTCCAAGTATTTTTATAACTGCTGATCTCTTGGGATTCTCAGCACAACAGTCTGTAGAGAATTACTCATAATTGTGCAATAAAAACTAATGTCCAGTAAATGGCAGTTTTGCGGACGGAAACGCCTTGTTGATCAGAGAGATCTGTGGAGGCATAACATGTCAGACCTTGAGGCAGATGTGCTACAACAGCAGAAGACCATGTTGGGTTTCACTTTCTGCCAGCCAAGAACAGAAAGCTGAAGCTGCAGTGGGTGCAGGCTCACCAAAACTGGACAGCTGAAGACTGGAAAAGCCTAGCCTGGTCTAATGAATCCTGATTTCCGCTGAAGCACACAGGTGGTGGGGTCAGAATTTGGTGGTGGAGGTGGTGTGATGATGTGGGGAAAAATGCTTGCATGGCACACTTTGTGATCATTAATACCAGCCAATCTTCATTTGTATGCCACAGCTTGTTAAAGTATGGTTGCTGACCATGTGTATCCCTTCATGACCACAATTTACCCATCTTCTAATGGCTACTTCTAGCATGATGATGAACCATGTCACAAAGTAAAAGTCTTGTCAAACTGTTTTCTTCAGGGAACCTTCCCAGTCTCCAGATCTCAGTCCCATAGAACACCATTTAGATGTGATAGAACGGGAGATTTACAGCTTGAAGGTGCTCTAGAAATAATCTGCAGAGCCCAATCATGTCAACATGTCCCACAATCTCAAAGAAATGTTTCCAGCAACTTGTGGAATTCAAGCTATGTGGAATTGAGGCTGTTTTAAGACCAAAGTGTGGTAGTGGTGCCATCCAACTCCAGGGGCATGGGGTTGTGGGTTCGACCAGTCTCCTTCAGTCTTCCTCTAGATATTCTGTTTCTCTCCAACTTTCCAAAAACAGTAGACAGCAGTGAATAAATGGATGTGTGTGGTGCCCTGAGATGGTCTGTTGCACTGTCCAGGGGGTATTACTACCTCGGGCCCAATGATACTGGGCGGCTCCAGACCCACTATGAGAAAAGATGATACATAACTGAATTATTGATTATTATTGTTAATAAATCAGCAGAATTTTGGTGTGATTTTTTCCTGTTAGAAACTTTAAAACAATATCATGGACATCCATGCCACGTTTTAAGACCAGAAGGAGGCCTCACCCAGTATTACTATAGTGTTCCTGATAGAGTACCTGGTGAGTGTAGATTCAAAATAATATGGTGATATATCAGTTTATGCAGTAAAACACAAGGAGGAGGGTTACATCACAGTGCTGCAGTCATTGATCAATTCTGAGGTCATACTACTGTTTTTTACTGATATTTTATTACGGAATTTTTTAATTTTGAGACAGTGAAGACACAAAAATTGATTTACGCTCCACAAAAAGTTTATTGACTGGCAACCACGAGGAAGAATTTTTACTGGCACCCCAGCCACTCCCAAGGTCCCTCAAGTAAAAGCTTTGGTCTTCCTAACTAGTAAATGGCCTAATGCTTTTCTCTTGAAAGCAAATTTCTTTTGTACACAAATAACCCCTTAAGCAGGAGTGAATTGACCTTTGTGCGTTGCTTGGCGGCTCTTTTTGATTGCCCTCTGACCCACAAACACTGAGCCATTCTCAAGGCTCACACATTGATCTGTGAAAATCCTGCATTTTAAACCGCATGCTGAGAGAAGACGCAGTGAGCGATTAGTGTTTGTTCGTGGGCTCAGCTGTTCAGCCGGACTCTTTATGTAACATCGACTGGAATGGACAGCCCCTCCGAAAAACACAAGCAAGTGTTACTGTACACAGTGATGCCAAGGCACATGGGCTGTAAGAGGATAACTGACATATTCACACACACAGACACACGTGTCTGTTTTTATACATTGTCAGGACTATGTAACTATATATATGCAACTACCTATACTATATGGACAAAAGTATTATGACTCCTGCTTTTTTCTTCTGAAATCAAGGGTATTAAAAAAAGCTCTACTGTTCAAGGAAGGCTTTCTACTAGATTTTGTAGCAGAGCTTTAGTGAGGTGAGAATGTTGGATGATCACCACCCCACCTTATCCCCAACTCCGCAACTCACCCCAGAGAACCATCATTCCAGAGAACACAGTTCAACTTAGAAGTTGTGTCCACAAACATTTGGACATGCAGTGTATATGCAATAACAATATTTCTATGTTTTTTATTCAGTTCATTACAAAATCTTTTAGGCACATGCATATAGGGGCTGTACATGTTTTTTTACCCAGAAAAACACCAACAGTAGAATATTAGCAATAATCCGGAATAATAACGGAAATTTTATATGTGTCCGATGTGCTTCACTTAATATTACAATTATGTTAAATCAAGTGTGCTGCTCATGGAATTAAAATTGTTCTAAATCCAACCACTGGATGCAGGGGCATTGCTAGACCACATTTAGGGGGCCATTGTGTTCCGAATTTAGAATATACAAAGATAACAGATACTGGGGGAGATGCTTCTCTAAGCCAGCTCTGCCTCGGCTGCTGAGAGAGTAAAGACTGGAGAGGCAGTTGGCAACTGCAGAAGCTGTGACAGGATGTTGGCTAAAAGCTTACTGAGATAAACATAAGCCGTTTTTGATATACAGAGTGAAATAGTAAGTACTTACAGAGGGAAGGTATTTATGTGCAATAGGGATGCCCTGATCAACCCCCCACCCCCCCGACCTGAGTCTTTTAATGCTGACTATCGGCCAATACTGATCTGATCTTTGTGTAAACAAAACAGCCCCACAACTTGCTAATACACAATGTGCTAATACACACAAGTAAAATCAGTATTTTTAGCTTCTATATATAATTTATAAGGACTCTACTCGCTGGTAGAACAGAGCATTTCCACCATAGTTTCATAGTGTGGACATAAGCAGCAGAAAATAGACAAACATTTTTAAAGAGATGAAAACCTCCTCTTTAGACATATTTACTAACAAACTAAAATTAGCCATCTTTTTTAATCTGTTCATTAGATACTAACTTTATGTTTATGTAACAAGTCAACTATTTTAATAAATAAATACATATTTTCTTAAATCCCTCCAGTATTTTGAAGCATTTACAGCAGTAGTAGTCACTGATTATTGTTACATTTGTAAGATTTACATTCATTCATTCATGGCATGCAGATATGGGCAAGCAGCTTCAGCTAATGAACTTTTCATCAACCATCAGATAAATGATCACCAGCCCACCTCATCCCCAACTCCCTGACTCATCCCAGAAGTATTGGATGGAGCATCATCAATGTAGTGTTAGGAGTCTTGCCCAAGGACTCTTATTAGTGTAGCGCAGCATAGTCAGACTGGGAATCGAACTCCAATCTTCCACATGGTGTGACAGTGGTGTTATCTGTTGCGCCACACTAACCAGATTTTGCCATGTAAATATCATCTTCTGGAAACTTCTAAACCATAGAGGAAAGTGACTTTTCATCCTGCAGAAAAACAGCAAAAATAAACACACAAACAATTCAAAACAGAACCAAAAACAAAAGAACTGGAACCTATATAAAGCGGCAGGAGATTAACTGAATGGAAAAAGAAGAAGTTGCTAAAGACAGGCACATAGAGGTTGAGAAAGAAGCTAAAGGAGACTTGGCTATAAGAGCAGGTCCGATCAGTTAGCAGTCTATAGTCTGTGTGTTTAAATAACCTATTGCTTGACTGCAGTACATTTGGTTGATCTGTGTCTGTTGGAAGTTAACAGAGTCACATTAGATCATGACATTTATGTCATATTTGTTACGAAGAGGCCGATCCACTGCGTGCTAACTTCACTGAATAGGTTTAATTGGTCACATTTGATCGATTTTATTCTTATTGTTACTTACAAACTCATGACAAAAGACATTTTAGGGCCTTTATGTATCCTGGAGAAGGATACCCTAAGATCCCCCCTGCCCAGTAAAGGCTTAGCCCCCTATCCAAAAGGGCTCAGACCCAACAAGCTCACAAGAAAGAAAAATCGCCAACTAAGAATGATTGACGGCCGCCTACAGTCAGCTCATTGTCCACTCTCGTCTCCTGTAAAAACTTGCACTCAAATGCACAACACAGGTCTTAGCTGATGGCCTACCTGAAAGAGAAAAGCTGTCAATAGCAGTAGCCTATAATGCTCTGAAATATGCTTTGAAACTTTCTCTCCTCGATTTGTTTTTCTTCTCTCTTCACACTGTTCCACAGCTTTCTCATGGTCTGTGCTGATTCAGCACACTCAGTCACCAAAAACCTGACCACAGCCAACAATGTGAGACACGCCACACAGACTACAGGCCATAGTCAGCCACTATCGCCCATCAATGGCCTGGTGGAGTCCCATGGCTGACAGCCGGCTTTGTGTCTCTAATCTTCAGCGGTGCCCCATGACTACTTTTTACGTATTTATGTAATTATAAGCCAAGCGTCCAGGCTTTTTTCTGTCCTGGCACTGAAGTGGTGGAACGAACTTCCCCTGGGTGTCCGAACAGCAGAGTCGCTCGCTGTCTTCAAACACAGACTGAAGACCCACCTCTTCCGAGAGTACTTGGGCATAGAGTAGAGTATTATGGACTCCATATTGACTTGTGTTTAGTAGTGTCTAAGCTTAGAGGTATCTTTGGATGCTTAGTCTATTCAAACTAGCTGAGGTTATTCTTGAATAAATAGCGAAGCACTTTTGTAAGTTGCTCTGGATAAGAATAAATGTAAATGTAAATGTAAGATGAATGGTTTTAAACAGAGATAGACCGATCAGAGGTTATAAGGCCTTTCAGTTTTACGATTAATCTTTCCAGGCATTACATGGTAAGACATCATCATGCAGGGCTTCTGTAATGCTGGGTGCATTGTCTCTCAAAATTAAATATACTTGCTTTTTGGAATCAGATACATTTAAAATGCTGGCAATTTAAAATGCTGGAGAGTCTGTGAACTGTGGAGCCCAGAGTTTCGTTGCTTGCTGAGTTTCGTGTACTGGGCTGAGAGTGACAGACTCTTAGTGGGGTTAAAATCCTTAACTCTGCTTTTCACCAACGAGGCACATTAGTTTTAAACATTCTACAAATGTTAAATTTGTGTCAGAAACAGTAAAAAGACTCACGTACCCAGAGTGGCTTTCAGCACTGTGTGCGAGGTCCATATTGTCATCTATTGGTTGAATGAGAAACTGTAGAGTGCTGAAATCTCACGCAATGCTGCAGCAACTTGCAAAATATAGATCATACGATCGGTCTAATTATCTGATGATCGCCAATGGCATATTTGGTCTGATACATAGCCGATGTGCTTAGGTGCCTTTTGAACCCTATTGTATGTGTGCAATCAAATCTAAAGCACCTTTGTTTCAGCAAATTCTAATACACACTCGTTCATAACATTAAGGACACCCTAGGACACTCTAAGCATTGCACATTTCTCAGATCTTGTCTCAGGCCTAGGGCATGTCACCAACTGTAATTAGGACCTCTAAGCTAAATCAAATTTCTCAGCTTTTTACATTCTCCAACAATTTAAACACTGTTCTAAATCTAATCAAGCATGAGCTACTCTAAGCAACTGTCTAAAAATCTCGAAACGAAAGAAATCCACGCCATTGCGGCAGAGGGGAAGATGACAAGATAAGCCAAGCCTTTTTCAGCTTGTGGCTTTTACAGTGTGGGATGATATTAAGAAATGGCTGTTCTGGGGAACTGTAAAGGTCAAGATGAAATGTGGAGGAGCAAGAAAGAACTGCTCGTATGCTGGTGGGACAGATGAGGTAAAAATACAACTCTTTGGCTACAATCAGCAAAGGTATGTTTAAAGACAAAAAAAAAGGAACTGCATTTCATGAAAAGAACACCTTGCCAACTGTCAACTATCATGCTTTGGGTTGTTTTGCTGCCAGTGGCATTAGCAATACTGCACAGGCCATACTGCCATCTGTTAAAAGGAAAGAGGATGGCATCTACGGCAGGATAATGATACAAAACAAACCTCAAAATCCTCTATGGACTTCCTGGAGAGACATAACTTGAGCTTTTGGAATGGCCCCTGCAGTCGTCTAAACATCAGGGACCATATGTGAATAGACCTTCAGCAAGCTCAGAATAAGAGGCCTTCTGCATATGAGTGGAAAAATTCCAATATAAAGAACTGAAAGACTTTTAGCCACTACAAAAACATGTTTGCTAGCTATGCTTTCTGCCAAAGGTGGGAGTTATTAAGTCCTGACTTATAGGCCACACTGAAAATGAAGATTTTTTCATTTGTATGTCATGAAAGACAATATAACTGTGTATTAAGATTTGCTGAAAATATAGACCTTTATGTTGAATTACCTTCAAAGGCTGTGTTTACTACTTCACAATAAAAAAATTGACAAAATGTGTCATTTGGCCAAGCATACTGTGCAAAAGAGTGTATGTAAGTGGATGTATTTTTTTTTTAGCATAACCCTAAAACTTAACCCTCATCTGTTTTAATTTTTAGCTCTAAAAGTAGGTTAGTCCTGTTTTTATTTCTGTATTTCCTACAGCGTCTGGACATTTTTGTCCTTACCACACACTCACAAACACACGCAGAGCGGTATGGTACCAGCTTTTAATAGGCCATGTACTTGCAGAAAGAAAGGGTATACACTCTCCCCTACATGCACCACTCTGATCATGAGACTCTCTCTCTCTCTCCTTCTGCAGTAGCCATGAAAAGAGGAACTTGTTGACCACTTCCCACTGAGGCAGGCAGTATTGTGCTGATGTGCTGATTCACATGCACTCGGCTCACAGCAGAAAACTTTTCCACCCACGAACATTGCATGACTTTGATAAGAAAAACAGCAGCACGTCAAAACAATGACAAAAAGGGTCATCATACTTGACGGTCCTCAAATGACATGCATATGATCGATTCCTGAAATAATTCCAAAACTAAGATGAATGTGTTATCCTGAATATCATACGTTTAAACATGCCAGAAATGTATCACTGAGTATTTGAAGTTGTTCTTTGATGTATAAATAGTAAGTTTGTGGCTTTATTTGGGGTGCAAATGCTCGGATGTGGTTCTACAAGTCCATTTACAACCCTGTTAATTTGTCTAAGAATGAAACATACTGATTTTCCTTTTATGGAGGGCTTAAAAATGTATTAGCATTGGCTGGTTTACACCATTGCGATGGATCACAGTGGCTTGTAGCATAGCCTAGCCTTGCCCAGCCCGATCTAGCCTAGCCTAGACTAGTTTAGCACTGTAACAAGAAACCAGTTCTTGCAATCATTTCCATTATTATTTATTCCAAAGTAGCTATTAGGCATTTTAGCCATTCCCCTGGTATCTCTGCACCACGCAGCATGAGTTGGGGTCCTTTGGCTACACCGTTCTCTCAGCTCTAGTCAGCCTAGTCTTTTTAGCCTTGTTTTTATAGTCCCAGTTGCATTTAGCCCAAAAAGACTTAGTTTTCAATTTGAGTAAACCTTCAATTATGATTCATGATATGAACTCTATATTATCTTACTTATTTCTTCCAATACATTCCTTGTCCTGTCAATATTGGTAAAAAATATGACCCCTGATTTCACTAGTTAAGACTGAATATGAATCAACAAAGATCCCATTAAAAGTACCCGGTGTGATACATGGCCCAGAAACAAGAACCAACCTGCTGGTACTGTATAAGTACAATATGTACATTCCTGGTGAAGAAAAGAGATCATGTGGGAGGACAAGCTGGAAGAACTGTCTGGGCCTGTTTGTTTTAAGGCCAGGGGCCCTAAACCTGCAATCTGATGGGACAAGTGCAAACCGAGTGAGTGAGGGAGAGAGATTTGGCTGACACAATTTGGTTTGTTTTTTTAGGGGGAAAATTGACATAGGGATTGAAATGACATAAAACAAGAAATAGGTGAATATCCTTTACTAAAACCACAGTTAGATATCACTTAACACTCTACAGTGTCAACCTCAGTTTATGATCAGATCATTTCTAAAATGTACCTGAAAATATGCTATTTTCTTGTCAGAGGTCTTATAAGTAAAAATAATATTTTTTCATATGTAGATGCTTCTGAAAGCTTGATTTGACCTGTGCAACTACTGATCTTCTGACCAATCTGAAAGTAGGCAAGTGAATACAAGGAAACCTGATTTGGCTGCTTTCTGATTGGTCAGGATATCTATAATTGTAAGATTTATGATGCCCAGCTTCTGGTTGATCAAGAGATGTATAGTAATACATGTGGGATGCCTGGCTTCTGATTGATCAGAAGATCTATAATTGCTCAGATATGTGATGCCTGGCTTCCAATTGGTCAGGATAGCTATAATTGCGCATATTTGTAATGCCTGGTCTCTAATTGGTCTGGAACTCTATCATTGCACAGATTTGTGATACCTGACTCCTGACTGGTCAGGAGATCTATAATTGCACATCGTTTTGATGTCTGGGTTTTGATTTTGTCAGAAGATCTATAATGGCACATCATTTTGATGTCTTGGTTTTGATTGGTCAAGAGATCTATAATTGTACATGTAGGTGATGCCTGGCTTCTTATTAGTCAGGAGATTCATAATTGCAAGATTTATGATATCTGGGTTCTGACTGATCAGGAGATCCATAATTGCTACAGGGTTTAAGAAAATGTGTATATACCAAGAATACCACAATACATAAAATAGATACATAAAAATTACATAGAAAGCTCCGTAGAAAGCTTCTTCTATATACATAGAAGCAACAGGAAGCTCATTAAAAGTCACTAAAAACAGATGAGACACAATCAGAGCAATCAGTTGCTGGTTTTTCATGAACGTATCTAACAAGTCTATGTCTTAGTCCAGTGTTTGTTAGCAACATAAGTCTGGCATATCCCAACTAATAAAGAAGCACATATCAGTTATGAAACATGTCTTGTTAAGTGATGAATGATGTTCCTTTGATTTTTAGCCAAACTTTTCCTTTAAGTTTGTGTTCATTCTGACTAGGGTACAACAGAATGCCAGACAGAACCTTTCACCAGCTGGGTCCTGACATTATCTGTAACCCTTATGGGTTTGTGATTGCTTTATTAAATTAGTTTCTCCATAGTATATTAACTTATGTTATTAGTATGAAACATCCTCATCCCTGGACACCCTGTCACAGGCTCCCTGGCATTACAGAGCACTGGATTAATTGTGATTGTACTAGTAGGGGTTACCTTTTTTGGATTATCACACATATCTCTTGCATATGTATCTAAAAATTATCTTGCTGCTATTTTCGGTGCACTGATGATGCGAAAAACCATATTAAATGTACTCACATTGTTGTAGTATTGCCTCAAGTTGTACAGCATTCTTTTGCAAATTCAACAGCAGTTCTTTTGGACAATGCCTGCAAAATTGTACTGTATGCATGCTCCACCTAAAAGCTACTGTAAAAATACAGGTGTGCTACCTATACTGCTTTTATGAGGCACTATAAACAGTTATAGCTCCTCCAAAAGCGACTGTGTTTAGGGATAGATCTTTATATATGAGAACAAAGGCTTTATCAGCCATCTGCTGTATGTCTGTCAGTTGAGGTCCTAAAGCTGTCCATGTTTTCTTCAATGCATCATATTACATTATATTAACTGCGCTGGATGGCTGCATGACAAATCAGTGGTTTCGAACATTTTCTTTATTTATGCTGCTAGCACGACAGAAAAATGCTTTGGTCGGACCATAATTGAAGACCACTCGGGCCTGTTTAAAAACAAATAACCCCAGACAGATCTTAAACAACCTTAAAAAAAAGAGTGCACATTATGTATCACCACAGTTATACAGTAACCAGCAACACACTGATGTCAGACCGAGAACCAGCATCTTGTTATTACGCTGTCAAAACATGAAGATAAATGTCAGCTTTATTGGCTTACCATTTTAATTAAAAGGTGGGAGTTGGCAGTTAAGCAGAAGTAGCTGATATTAAATGCCACTATAGGGAAGAGAAACCCTCATTTAAGTACCTGTGAGGTCATCACAGCCATGCCACAGAGACGGAGTTCAATAAGAAGGTTGAAAGAAGTTGCATTCAGATAACAAACCTATGGCGTTGTTTGTGTTGGTCATTGTTGGTGTGAGCTTTTGTTCTACTGGCAAACCTTCGGGGGAACTGTACTTTAGTGGTACAGTACCAGTCAAAAATTGTTTCTAATAGTTTCCATAATCTTCAAGCCCTAATATGCCTAAAATATGTTAAATAATTGTTGAAACCGACAGTTGAATACAAAGGTTTGGAAGACCCCAATCAAAAAAAAGGTCTTACATCTTCTACAGAAATCCTTCTATAATGGTTTTTATTACACAAAAATCAAGCAGATAAATCCCATCTATAAGTCCCATCCTTTATGTTTGCATTTACCACCAGTACATGGGATTTAGCAACTCAACTTTAATTGTGCATTAAAATGAGCAAAAGTTAATTCTTCATGGATTATTTATAAAATGACAGCTGTCCAGATATGCATATTAGGCAGAAAGTGAATTCTTGAAGGTGAAGCAGAAAAATTTGGAAAGAGTGAAGGGCCAAATTGTGATGACTAGACGACTGGGTCAGAACATCTCCAAAACATCATTCAGGTCTTGTGGGTTGCTCTTGGTATGCAGTGGTCAGAACCTACCAAAAGTGGTGCAAGGACGGACAGCTGGTGCGCCGGTTACACGGCCACGGCTCAGTGATGCAATCCACTGAGGCCCCACCTTGCAACTTCCAGTACTTGAAGGCTAACGTCTTGGTGTCAGATACCACAGGACACCTTCAGAGGTCTTGGACAGTTTAAGCCTTGAGGGGTCAGACCTGTTTTAGTGGCATGAGGGGGACCTACACAATATTAGGCAGTATTGGTGACCGGTGAATATAAAATATATATATAAATAAATAAATGAATAAACATTTAAAAAATCAGATGAAGCTAACAGCTGTATGAGAATCTTCTTCAAGCCTCTTGAAAAAACATCCCAGGTAGCTCCTCAGGAAGGTGCTTTAGAGAATTAGGTTATTTTGAACAATCAGCCAAAATGATAAATGTATGTAGTTTTGAATTGTTTAAACTCTATTTGAAAGTATTTAAAACTCATCATTAGATTAATATAAAAAAATTTTCTAAATAAATGACAATACATTGTTGTATTTGTCCTTAAATGCAATTCCTGTAAATGCTGAATGCTTATTATTTAACTAAATCACCTATTCGTATGGCTTCAACTAACGTGAACTTCAGTGACTGTGGGAAAATGAAGATTAAAGGATAAAAAAGGTACCTGACGCTGGCATGAAGGCTGGCTTTGTGATTTATTGCAACACGATCCAATGACAACTGTCTTTGTGTTTTGAAACCTTGACATGTTGCCACTTTCTGCATTAGGTGATTTTGAAACCTGGTTGGGCTGTAAACTGACACTTAGTTATTGATGTTTGTGGTTTTGAAGTTCTGCAAAAGTGAGGTTCCATTTACCGTACAGCAGAAGGTGATGAACTCACAGACAACAGGAACGTCGGAACTGGCTGAAGAATGACCAGCTCCAGCTTGGAGCTTTTACAGGTAACTGTCCAAACATCTCCCTTGGATGCTCTTCTGTGGGAAAATGTAAACACAAACACTGAGTAAAAACCAAAAACTGTACTCAATTCAAACTTAGTCAAATTTACATTGACTGCTGAGGATTCATTTTAAACCTTTTTAGATAGGGGAAAAAAGTGACACATTCACAGTTGAGAGATTGTTTATTACAATTTCACAGAAAAAAACATCTTTGGCATTAATTTGATCAGTTTTGCACAATGCCTAAAACTATGGAACCATATTAGCTTGAATTGAGATGCTGTAATGGACAGGGGTTACATGCAATTGTAGGCGGAGGTTAGAACAGGTTAGGGCATGAGAAACTAAGGGGGATCAGTGGGGCATATCAGAACACTCCCTCAAAACAACATGAGCCAGCAAAATTGTATGGAGGCCTCCACTTGAACCTCTGAGTTTCCTTGAGACCATCAAGGTTCATCAAGGTCATTGGCATTGATTATCTGCATTTAATTTTTACAGTGAATGATTTACAAAACTTGACAAAACAAACCTTAGAAAAGTCTCAAATTTCTTGCCAATTGATAAAGACCATAAAGATAAAACCCTTCAGAATGGCAAGGGGAAGGAAAAAGTCTTTGCAACTTTCAGTATCTGTGTTTTGAAGCATTTTTATTGGTTCATGTTGGTTCAATGTTGACACAGTGTAAAGACCAGCTACCAGATTCACAGTATATATAAAAGTGAAAAACAAAAATGGAGACAAAGCAATGCTCTTATTAGGTATATTTAATACATTTACATGTATGGCTTTTAGCTGACGCTATCATCCAGAGTGACTTACAAGGTTACTCGTATAACAGAAGTTGGCCAATGTAGTGTTAGGAGTGTTGCCCAAGAACTCTTATTGGTGTAGTGCAGCATAGTCACCCAGACCAGGAATCGAACCCCAATTTCCCACGTGGTGTGGTAGCTCAGTGGCAGGTAGTGGGCCTGGCGAAGACAATCACACACTACCCCAGTGTGAACATGGGTTTGTGGGCCACAATTTGGGTAGGCCTGGTCTATACCAAGGTTATCTGTCAACTATAATTAAGTACTTGCATTTTTCTATTTTCACTATTGACTGCCTTACTTTCTTATATTGGCAGAATTGACCTTTCCTTACTTTCCAAAGGTTAGACAAACACTCACCAAAACCTTGTTCAATGTTCAAATATAATTTTTGTAAAATTTGTTTTTTGAAATTTGACATTTTTAAGATTTTAGTTTCAGTACTCCCAATGAAATATGTCTATATATGTCTATATAAGTTTCAAAAAACATTTTATAGATTTTTTTTTCTTACACTTTACGATTGCCCATTTAAAGTATTTTTAGGGACAAATTGAATAATACACAGTTCCACAGTTTCACCTCTCTCTATATAAAAAATTATAATATTTAATTTGCAATTTGCAAAACGAACGACAAGCTGCAACTAAAGCAGAAAGAGTACAGTTATCACAACCCTGAACTGCAGAATGAGGTAGAACTTAACAGTGCAGTCAGTCACTATCCTTTACAATTGGGCATTTAAACTGGTTACACTAAAATAGCTGCAATATCACAGGTTACATATAATTTTGAATGCATATACAGTCATGTAAAAAAGATAAGGACACCCCATTAATTCCTAACATATTTAAACATTAGACATTTGATCTTCACTTTAACAACATATGTTGCAATTCTATGAATTACATTTTACAAATTATTTTTACAAAACACAAAAGAGCTGATCCTGCTTTTGTTGGAGTAACTGGCTCTATTGTTCAGGGAAGTCTTTCTAATAGATTTCTGAGCACTGCCATAAAAATGTTCTTGCATTCAGTGACAAGAGCATTAGTGAGGTCAGGATGTTGAATGATTAACACCCCAATTCATCCCCATCTCCTCCCAAAAGTATTGGATGGAGCACCATCCATCATTCCAGAGAACACAGTTCCGCTGCATCGAACTGTGGAGCTTTATACCCTTGTAGCACACGCCTGGCATTAGGCACAGTGCCAACAGGTTCATGTTCATCTTATTCTATTGGCAATACTTCTTTACAGGAAGTAGACAAGCTGTATATATGTACATTTGCACATCTGTATCAGCAATGGGTGCAATCTTAAGTAGATGAACTCCTTCATGTTGTGGGGTGTCCATGTTGTGGGGTGTCCATTTTGACATATAGTGTCCAATTTTGAGTTTTATGTACATATGTTTAAATATGTTTTAAATATGTTTTAATTGTTTTTGCTTTCCTGTAAATGCACTAACTTTGCATGCATTAAACAAACATTGGATGTTTAAAAAAAACAAAACAGACATTTGTATCCACTACACAACTTAGCATATGGCCTCCCAAACCTTTTTAATGTAAAGACCCACCTGTAGACATACTGTTTGTCCTGCGACTCACTAAATATCTTGTCCCTTAAGACGTTGCTTGTCTGACACTCGATGGACTTTTCACGCATGTTTTCACCATGCTTGCCGCTTGGGCTAACACTAGCGCTTTGGAAATGCGGCGAACCGGAGTGGTTCTCCTCTCTGGTCTAAAGTGCAATCTGAACTCTACTCTAGTGCAAAACTAAAAAAATACCCACTTGTCTTCACACTATGAACCACCAGTGGGTCACAACCACCAGTTTTAAAACCACTGGACTAGCGGACTAGGAAGAGCTAATGGACAGTGAGCTGCAGAAAGCACTGCGCTGCTGTAGGCTAATTAGTGGTCACCTGAGCTTCAACAAGACTCACAGATTTATATTAGCATGATAGTGAGATTATTACTTCATCATAAGAAATGCGATGTCGACCCAATGCCCCCTTGTTCATATATACACTACAAGGACAAAAGTCCTGGGACACAGGAGCTTTTTATGACATCCTATTCTAAATCCATAGGCATTAATATGGAGTTGGTCCCCCTTTTGCAGCTCTAACAGCAGGTTTGAGTCAGCAGAGCGTTGGTGACTTAGAGCTCAGCTCTCGACAACCCCGCTCTGTTACTTTACATGGTCTGCCACTTTGTAGCCGAGTTGCTGTGGTTCCTAAAAGCTTTCACTTTTTAATAATCCCCCACACAGCTATCTAGGAGGGAAGAAATTTCCCCAGTTGACTTGTATGTAAAGGTTTGTAAAGGACTGCGTGCCAAGGTGCTTGATATAATATACCAGAGGTTATGGGACTGAATGGAACTTAATGAATTCAATGATTAAGAGGAGTGTCCCAATACTTTTGTCCAAATCTAACCTCCACACAGCCTGCAATTGTTTTGTTTGATTGTAGTTGTTTTTTAAACAAACTCTGTGTTTTTGCCCTTTGATTTCATTATTTGTATTATTTTTATTTTGTAGTATATGTATCGACCTGGCTGCACTGTAAAGGACGGTCACTCTCAATGTACTCTGACTTTAAGTAAAGCTTGATTGACTGATACAGTGCACATGCTTATTAACATGCTCATTGCAACCACAGTAAATAAAATACACAGTTGGAGAAATATTTGTGATCTCCTGTGCTTCAAAGTACAACAGGAAATGTGTGTAACCGTGTGGTAGAGTTGCCTGTTAACGGCTTTAGCTAGAAACCCAATGCATTATAGGAGATTAATGTGATTAAATATAATAATCAGTTGCTGAGGTCTACAGTTTCTAATTTCTTCAGTGAGAATTTCCCAGACAGAGACTAAGTCCTGGACTACGCTTTCCTTTCAATGGAGAATCTCCATTCACAACGCTGTGTAATCTAGGACTGGGCTTAAATCCATTCTAGGAAACTAACCCAAAAGCTTTTCCAGCCCTGCTACAGTAGCAATGAAAGAATGCCTTTCTGGGTGGGGCAACGGCCTATTGAATGTGATTCAGCTGCAGTGTTAATTCATGGCAGGAGATTTTACTGTGCTGCTGGACAGAGACGGGCCCTCTTAAAAATAATGACTTTTTAAGACATTCTCAATAGCAGTCAGAAATAGTCTGACCAAATATTTCCACACACTCTGATGGACAACTTGTGTTTGTCACCATAAACACCAATTATTATCTTTCTTTGCCAAGACTGTATGCATTCCAGTGAAGTTGCAGAAACCCTGGTAGAGTCGAATACGATTCACTTAGCCTGTGTTCAAGTTAATTCAGGCCTGCAGGTTTTTATTGTGCTTCTGGATACTGGCCCTCCTACAGTTGGACGATGCCCATCAGTGACCAGGAATTGATTGCGTCACTCTTCACGCCCAGCTCCAAAACAACGGAGCAGCGAGCGGAGCCCAGTTACGTCACTGAATCGTACTGTACCGAGCCGGCCTTTAAATCCTCCTCAGAGTTAGCTTTAAATCCCTAATGCTCTTAGCCTCCATGCATGCTGGAAGGGGCCCACCCTGGGCCATGTGCAAGGCTAGAATGCCAGGCGGTGGCAGGAGTCAGGAGCGAGGTAGGGTTAGGGTAGTAACGATCAGGTACTATTTAGTAGGCAGAGGTACAGCATGGCCCGGGTGTGAACTTTGTCCTCCACGCCCCCCTAAACGTCAAGAAAAGAGGCAGAATTCCAGATCCACATCAACAACATTCTGTATCAGTCCAGGATTGTTGTGGGCATGATGAAGGAAAGTGAAAACAAGAAAAGCACATCAGATTTCCTTTCTAGATAAACTGCTTAAAAAACTGAAAGTGTGTTCTGACAGGTTGGCACGTTGGCAGGGTTTGCAGGCTCCGTTGACATGTGTGACAAAGAAGCGGGCCTGAACGATGCGGGGAAAATATTTGAGTAAATATTATTATGGTGTTTGAAAAGAAATGCAGTTAAAACTTTATCTCAGAGGAAGTAATTCTGAATGAAGCTAATCAACACTGTAGCAATGGAATAGGTATGTTTGGAGTGGGTATTAAGACTGTTATTAAGGCAGGGGTTACATGACACAATGTGTACCCCGATTTTAGCCCTGATGGTCTGTACTGGTTGGCTCCCGTCTGCATATTTGTTACTCCCTCTGAGTCGATAATTGGAGAGAGAATCAAATATTGAGTGAAGGACTACAGTTGTTAGGCAGTTATTATTCTACGTTCCACCTTAAATGATGCAGCAGCTACATTCTGACGCTAGTATGTGTCCAATAAAGCAGCACCATTTAAGGTGGAACAGGAATTCGTAGAAGAAGGCAACATCTGCCTCATACGTAGAGTATCCTTCAATATGTGCTGTGTTACTCACCTCCAACTCCCTCTGCAGTCTGTACAGACCCTGCTGACTCCGTCTTCCCATCCACAACCTCACCCAAAGGTATTTTCATTCATAGTTTTGGGTCAGCACAACTGGCTCTGCGAATCTGCGTCTCCTAGGTCACTCCTGGGCATGCGTATTTTGGGGCATATTCGGTTCGGTTCAGCAGCAGGGTGAAGTGGTGTAGTGGATGGTCCCTAGTCATTTAGTGGGCTAATCAGCAAAGCTCAGTCAGGGCGTGTGAGAGTGTTTTCTGTAATCTGCAACTTTAAAAGTTGTGTAGTGTACTCAAGGCCAAGGTTTCTGGACCTCTGATAGCATGGTTGTAAAGGCCTAAATCCTACATTTTGTTGCATTTACAGTATTTTCTCCACATAAGTCCACGTATACATATTGTGTGGTTTTATGGATCAAAAACAGATGTAATTCACTTTGTACTTGACCATTTTCCAACCTCACTTTTTTTTAAAACTGATATGTAAATGACCTTTGTTCTAACTAGCCACCCTGTATTGTGTTTGAGCTGAAATTTTGAAGTAATAAACACAGCCAAACAATCAACAGCCAACAATCTAAATGATCAGTGTGGTCTGTGTAAAAGTTTGGACACCTTTGGCAGAATCAAGTCATGCAAGTTTTTGTAGTTGGATTTTTTTTAAAGACTCCTCTTTGCAGAAGGCCTCTAATTCTAGGTTCTTCCAAGCTTCTATTCTAAGTTCTATTCACAAATTTTCTATGATGTTTAAGTCAGTGGACTGTGTGGGCCATTCCCAAAGCTTCAGTTCATGCATCTTTGGGTAGTCTGTGGTGGATGTTTGAGCTATGTCTTGGATCGTTATCCTATTATAGAAGATCTTCTTTCAGCTTTAGTCTTTTAACAGATGGTTTGACATTTGCATCTGGGATTTGCGATTTTGGTATTTTGTGAAATCCAATCTTCCCTCTACGTATACAATACTGCCAATGCTACTGGCAGCAACACAGCCCCAAAACATGACAGATCCACCCTTCATGCTTCACAGTTGGCAAGATATTCTTTTCATGAAATGCTCTATGAAAGGCTATTTGCACTTTTACAGTCCACAGAACCTCTTTCCAGAATAGTTGTGTGAAGAGGTTCACAGGTAAAGATTCCTTTGTCTGTCTCTTTCATAAAGATTTTGTTTATTTAAGTAATGCTGCACCACCACTCTTGAATCAACGTAATTATTGCAGGCTTTTGGCAGAGACCAGCATGCAGGCAGTTCTCAAGAAAGAGTTTTCTTGGACTTCAAGATATCATCTTGACCTCCACAGTTCCCCCATAACTGCCATTTCTTGATAACATTCTACACAGTAGAATCTGCAAACCGAAAAGGCTTCATATACATGTTCTCCTGTCTTGTGGGCATGGATTGCATCCGGTTTCAGATTTTTTCGAGGAGACTGAGGATGTTGTGTGTAAGCAGAAGTTTTGAAGAGTCTGAGAATTCATAAGCCTTAGAAAGCTAGAGTTGGTGACACACCTCTGAGCTGATTTGCTAATCAAGGCCTGAACCTTTTTCTTTGTGCTTTTTTGCACATTTGCAACATAAGCTCTCTCTCTGTCTCTCATTCACAAATACTTTCCCAATCATAACTGCCAAAAACGCAAAAAGTTCCACTTCTAAAGCTTTCATTTCCGGCTGTTTATTAAAGTGCTTCGTCAATTCCGGATCAGCCAGAAGACAAATGTATTCTGTGCTGTTGCGTGCAGAAGCAGCAGAGGCGCCAATCTTTCTGATTGGAGGGAAATTCAATACCTGATGATGCCGAGAACATACGTTCTGACTGACATCCAAAAAGCCATTCTACCATCACTGTGTAAGATTCTGGTTGTTTGTGGGAGCGTGGGTGTGCATTCAACAGCACTCTTACTGCTTCCCTAAAGCCTGAAGTTGAATATGGTTTATTGCAGTCAGGTGTACTGTTACCAGCCTCTAGACTGAGAATCTGTAAGCATCCCAAAGTTGGTAACTCTGTGTTTGAGTTTGTTGTGCTGCACAGGGAATGATAAATCAGCGCAGATCGACCTGTTTGTTGGCCCATAATGGGCTTGAGTAATCCAGATTAGCTCAGTCTGCAGGGAAGAACACTGCACTACAGAGTATCCTTTAATCGCATAGAGCATCCGAACGGCACATGCACACACACACACACACACACACACACACACACACACACACACACACACACATTATTAGATCACTTTCTGTCTCTTTTGGGAGTGATTAGTTAGATCCCCCTCTGGTCATCTACTCTAACTCTCTCTCTGCCTCCTGCCTGTGCGTGTGTGTGTGTATGTGTGTGTAAGCGAGTATTGGTGTGTTTGTGTGTGTGTGTGGGGCTACAGGCCAGTTCTTCTGCATATGTTTCCCATTCAGTGTGAGAAGTTTAGTAGTGCTGGCTAACTCAGATACACCACAGAGAGCTCAATAAGTAATTTCCGCCAAGCATCCTTACTCGCCAAACTCACGGCCCACAATGACCTCCCTCCCTCCCTCCCTCCCTCTCTTTCTCTCTCTCTCTCTCTCTCTCTCTCTCTCTCTCTCTCTCTTTCCTTCTCAAACCCTTTTTCTATTTCTCCCTTTTTCTCCCCAGTCTGTCTCTCCCTATCTTCCCTTTTCTCTCCCTGCCTCAACTGCCCCCTCCATGTTTACACCACATTTGAGTGCCCACCAGGGTCCCACCAGGGTCAGTGATGGGACCAGGAGGGGTTAAACATGGGCCCGTCTGGGTTGTACATTGCACACGCAGGCCTAGATAGGACCTCTGTGAGATCAGGGTGGGCTGTAATGAAGGGGCCAATTTGGGAATCCCAACTGGATCACAGGCACAACACCTGTACAAATGCCCACCTGAACCCTATGTGAGCCTCACATGAGCATTTTGGCTGGTTCTGTACCCTTCTACCCTGTCTCGCCCATTTTGTTCCCATTCTTTCTCTCCCATCCTCTCTCTCCCTTTCTTTTTCTCTTTCTCCTGACATCCTTTTCTATCTAACCCATCTGTCTTACCTCCTATCCTCCTTTCTGTCTCTCTCTCTCTCTCTCCCTCTTCTTGCTTTCACTTTGCCTACTTCTCTCTCTCTCCTTCTAGTCTCTAGTGTTCAGGGTGTGCTAATGTCTTATGATGGGGTATTTTTGTTGTTAGGCATGAAATAAGTCTATGTGTAATGTGATTTGTGTGTGTGTGTGTGTGTTTGTGTGCATGTAACGGGGTGGGTATGAGTGTGATGTTGTCTCCGGTTATGTTGCATTCAGGCCATTCATCTCTGAATTACTGTATTTCTGAGAATCCAACTGGCACACACTGTTTGGATGTCCAAACTCCAAATTGTAAATAACAACTGGAAACACACACACACACACACACACATTCTTGAACTGTGCTCTGCCCGCACTCGTTTGCACTTCATTACGCTCTCCCTTGCTCCTTCTTTTTTCCTAGCAGGCGAGAGAAAAGCTGAGAGCTGATGATGTTCACCAGTAGTTTCACACACTCCCATTGAGTGATGAGAAAAGTGGAGGGACTTCCAAATATGCTCTTAACTAGATAAAGTGGTTTCCAGCTCCCTGCAGAGAGAGAGAGAAATAGAGGGAGAGAGAGAGAAAAAGAGAGAGAGAGACAGTAAGAGAAAGAGAGAAAGAGAGAGAGAGAGAGAGAGAGATATTTATGAAACAGATTGATTTGCCCTGGGGGAGAAGAGGACAGTGTGGATAAACTGGAATACGGAGAGCTGGGAAATGATGTGCAGACACACATACGCACACATACTCAGACATAACAGGCCAAAAGTGTGGAAGAGCAAATAGGGGTGTAATCATTCACACAGTTGCCAATTCAGCTCCATATGATGCAGTGCCGTCTCAATTCCCATCATTAACCCTTTCAATCTGAATGTCTCAATCAAACCTGGCTAAATCTGCTCCCAGTGGAGTTGCAGTACATGCATGTCCATATTGCACACAGTGAAATAGATCAGTGTGTCACTGTGGAAAAAAAAGAGAAACCCGTAAAATGTACAGTATTTTGAGTGAGAGTGCAAACTCAGTCTGAGAACTTTTCTGATGTGTTTATTATTATTATTATTATTATTATTATTATTAATAATAAAAATGTTTGTTTGACACATGCAAATGTGACATAGTTAAAAGTCACTTCCTTTGTCCATGTAACATTACCAAACTGAGAAATGTCCTCTTTGTATTTTAACCCTTTAAACAGCCTACGGATTGCCGGTGGGATGAACATTTCTCTTACCAAAGAATAGCCCCACAGTTTGTGCAGATGTCCCTGTAGTTACTAAGTAATAGTAAATAATAATAAAAATAATAATAAAATAATAATAATAATAAAAACATATACAAAATTGGAACAGATATTTTGATGAATGCAGCAAAAAAAAAAAAAAAAACTTGTAACGTCTAAGCCCTCACAGATCCTGCCATACATGGTGGAAGGCGGAAGATGGTGATTGGTTAGGATCATATTGCATGATGTAGCATTAGAGTCTCCTGGCAGAACTTTTGCTAAAGCTTTCATTTATGTGTACTCTACTGCTGCAGATATTTAGTCATACCTTTTTGGTCTATGTGTAAAGATTACCAGGAAAATGACACATATTAGGATTGGGCTGACATATGCTGAAGCAACTGCCCATTGATTTATTTTATAAGTGTTGAGTCAGCAGATTTTCAGAGTAGAAACAAGCACGTCAAAGTGACTGTATGTGGTTATCAACTGTACGCTACAAATGTCCCTGAATGAACCTCAAAAACTGCTGGGTCCTGTTTGAAAAAAACAAAACTCATAAAGCATAAAACACACTGTAAAACCTATTGTAAAGCCTGGACTCATGCCCCTTCCAACAACAACTAAAATAAACAAAACAAAAATTAGCGAAAGTCTTTTAAGGCTAAATAAGAAAAAGATGGAAGGGTAAAAAGATAAAAGCTAATGCTAGATGATCAGGTGACGCACCACAGTCTGGGCAAAGGCTGGTGGAGCATGACATGTGTGAATCAGTGAAGCAAGCAGGTATCCGTGCTAGGCTAGAAGCTAACCCTAGCAACCGTACTACAAGCTCTTCGGCTAGCTAACAGCATAGGGTCCTCTCTGTGTTCCAACTAAGCAATAAGAGGACCCAGAAAGGACAGCAACATAATCCGGAAAGACTTGAGAATGGTACTAAATAAATAAATAATTGCAGTATTTGTGTTACAGTGCCAAAAACAAAGTGCTCTTGATATTTTATGTTTTGCTATTCTATGTGGCTTCCTATTATAAAAGGCAAAGAGTGTTTAATTTTAAGGCAAAATAACAGGGTTGTAATTTTTTCTTCCCAACTGAATTTACATACTTACTATTTACACACCAAACACCTTAAAACACTGAGTAAATGCGTCCTATGCCACCCTAAGAAATGCATTAGTATGTTGTGTCTTTTTTCATATTTATGTTTTTTCATATTTATATTTCTGTATTTATTTATCATCCTCTGACCTGCAGCGTTCATTCAGGCGCACATGCACACGAAGCCCAGCTTCCACACAGGCAGGGGCACTGGCGCTAGACTCATGACACAATGACACCTCATGCCCTGCTGACATCATGGAGTCATCCCATGCTCAAGTGAACCTCTCCCTGTGACACAAACTCACACACTCCAGTGACCACTGCGTGCATCTGTGTGATTAGTTTGTGGTTCAACTCTTGCTAATGTTTTTTCACCTTTGCACCCGGTGAGTGCTCTCAGTCATGATCAGACCGTGGCATCTTTATTCTGAGAACCCATCAAACCCACCTGCAGAGAAAGATTTGATTATGAGATCATGAAACTGATTATGAAAGACATTCTTTACTCACTGAGTAAACACACACACGCACACACACACACACACACACAGAGGGAGTGAAACCTTTCAGAGGTAGAAATAATTTATGTGAATTCATTACATTCCTCCTGACCACACTACTTAATAACAAAAACACTGCCAAAGAGAGAGAGAGAGAGAGAGAGAGAGAGTAGAGATATTTGAGGTCACAAATAAATAATATAATAATAAATAATTATACATATTTACTTATACATAATAAATAATAATAATAATAAATAATGTTAAATAATTATTTTCACTTTTTTTTATCAGCCAACATTTCAGAAAGATATTCCATTAATAAAATGTCTTGACATGATCTCTCATGACAAGTTTAGCAATTATTTCTACATTTTTCTTCATCTGTTATAGATATCATCACTGTCACGCAAAACCATTGCATGTCCAAAATAGCAACAAACTACCTTTTTTAACTTTCAAAGAAAGTCAAGTATAAAAAAATACTTTATTACAAGTCATTTTGGAGCATTTCTATTAGTCAATTTTTCCCGAAATTTGCAAACTGGCAAAAATAAAGAGAACTTAAAGTATTGGGACACCTGCTCATTCACAGTTTCTACTAAAAACAGTGGATATTCTGATATTCTGATTTCATCAGAAACTGTCTCTCCTCTCCAGGGAAGACCTTCGACCAGATTTTGCTGTGAGGGTTTGATTGCATTTAGAAGCGAGAGCGTTAGTGAGGTCAGGATGTTTGATGATCACCACCCCATCTCGTCCCCAACTCATCCCAAAAGTATTGGATGGAGCACCGTCATTCCTGAGAACACAGTTCCACTGCTGAGAAGCTTTGTATCCCTTAGGCCCATGCCTGACATTTGGCATGGTGCCAATAGATGTATGTTTCTCATGTTTATCATGAGATTCAGGCTTATAATATATAAATATATATATATATATAAAATAAAAACAGAAGAATCTCTAGAATATGCTAGATGGATTCTAGATAACTAAGCAAATGTCCTAAAATGCTGGATCCGTCTGAAGGTGGGAGCTGCTGGTTTAACCTGAATTTTCTACAAATACACACTTAGAAAAACATTGTGTGACTTTAATAACCACCTTAGCAGACAGTTTATTCATAGGCCTATGTCTCCAATAGCATTCAGACGTGTGTTTAGGCTAGAGCCATACATTGTGCTGGACTGAACCATACATCAGCATATGATGATAGTGTGGGAGGAGAACGTACTGCATGACTGTAAGAGGAAGGGAGCACTGAAAACTTGGGCTGAAGTTCAGGAAGCTTCTGCTTTGAGAGTTGTAGGAAGAAGACAAGGTGCTGGTGGGGTGTGGAAACTTTATCATAGGACATAGAAGGTAGAGATGGAAATTTTAGGATGTTAGATTGAGAGGAGGAGGAGGAGGAGGAGGAGGAGGGGCTTCAGGCATGTTTGTCCTCCAACTCTTTACGCACTGTACTCATTTGCCGCACCATGTCGTCAGCATATGATTTTGGTGTGGGAGGAGAATGCATGACTGTAAGTGAGAGGGAACTCTGAGAGCTTGGAGAATGTCAGACCCACAGAGAACTTAACTAAAGTAACTAAGCAACTATTCTGAAGTCCTGGGTTGTGTTAGAGTACACATGAAAACACCAGCTTGTGATGGGTTGGACTCCAATCCAAGGGTCCTTATGCTGCAGAAGATGCTGATTCTGGCTGAGGATGGTGGGAGCTGTAGGTAGAGAACATAAAATGACAGTATGAGCCAGGAATGAAGGGCCTAAAATCAGACTGGTGTGTCAGATGATAGGGCTTGGACTTATGTGCTTGGCACTGAAATAAAGGGTCACACAGGTCCGATCGTGGGTTCGATCACCTCTCCGGCCTGTTTGGTGTGTTTCCAGAGTTTTCCAGTTTCTTCCCACCTCCCAAAAACACACATGGTGGGTAAATTGGCAATGCTAAATGAGACACAGAGGAATGAGGCGTAGGTGCATATAGGAGTGACTGTGGTGAGATCATTGCATAGATTATGCTCTGGCGTGGTGATGTCATCGTGCCGGCATGGTCGGCCATGGCAGTCAGAGCTTGAGAAGCCAGGGAAGTTGGATGGCAGAGGGGACGTATGCGATGAAGGTAACAGTACCTGGGATTACAGGTACAGAGAGATTGGACCCTGATTTTAACTTTGGGTGTGATGATCCCACTGACAGAGCATGTGATAGAAGAGGGGGAGGTAGTTGGCAGGGGGAAGTGAGAGAGCTCAGCAGCACACAACATAGGCTAAACTGTCTCAGTGTCTCAGTATCTGAAAGGGAAATTTTGTCATGGGACACAGAAGATAGAGATGGAAATTTCTAGAACATTAAATTAGGAGGAGTAGAAGCTTAATGTTTATAGACACACACAACCACCAAGATATATTAACATACACACTAAATAAAGTGCTGTTCATTAAACTCGGTTAACCATAGTTCATGGAAACATGTGCATGGCCAGGCCTAGCATTGAACCCTAGGGTTATTTTTCAGTTGTCAATCCTAATGCAGAGCCATAATGAATTATTTGGTAACCTTTGTCCCACAGGGCTCTGTTTTAGGGTTCCTTAAGATGATGGTAATTGTGGCAGTAATGTGGTTATGAAAGTGAAGAACTGATGTGTTGGTTTACACACAGGGATTAAAGGGTTAAATGACTATAAAAAGAAAAGTTTGTGAAATGACTGTCCATGCCTTACTTGTACTTGTACAGCTCTTTTAGGGAATTTTACCATCATATCTCTCAGTACAGCATGATCTCCTAGTGAAAAACATATTGGTCATTTTTTTTATTTATTATTATTTTTAACCTACACCTTACTTTACACCTAAACCACATCTTAACCTAACCTTAATCTACACCTAAACCTAACCTTAACCTAACCTTAACCTACATTTTAATATCCACCTAAACCTAATCTTACCATAACCTTAATCTCCACCTAAACTTAACCTTAACCTAACCTTAACCTACACCTAAACTTAACCTTAATCGAACCTTAACCTACACATAGACCTAATCTTAACCTAACCTTAACCTACACCTAAACTTAACCTTAACCTAACCTTAACCTACACCTAAACTTAACCTTAATCTAACCTTAACCTACATTTTAGTATCCACCTAAACCTAATTTTACCATAACCTTAATCTACAC
Source organism: Salminus brasiliensis (assembly GCF_030463535.1). Classification (NCBI taxonomy): domain Eukaryota; kingdom Metazoa; phylum Chordata; class Actinopteri; order Characiformes; family Bryconidae; genus Salminus; species Salminus brasiliensis. The sequence continues at coordinate 13,588,567 of NC_132902.1, read as the reverse complement.
CTAAACTTAACCTTAACCTAACCTTAACCTACACCTTAATCCACGCCTAAATCTAACCTTAACCTACATTTTAATATCCACCTAAACCTAATCTTACCCTAACCTTAATCTACACCTTCATCTACACCTAAACCTAATCTTACCCTAACCTTAATCTACACTTTACTCTACAACTAAACTTAACCCTAACCTTAACCTATACTTTACTCTACAACTAAACTTAACCCTAACCTTAACCTATACTTTACTCTACACCTAAACTTAATCCTAACCTAACCTTAACCTACACTTCACTCTATCCCTAAACTTAATTCTAACCTAAACCGACACCTTATTAAAAACCTAACCTTGAGCTTTATTCTGAACCTAATCTTAAACATAGTAAAATAAGGGTTTTTTACAGTTTCTCAGTTGATGTCAGTCCAATATTTTCGATCTATCTATGTGAATGTTTCTATGTGATCAAGATCAAAGTGCACAGTGCAGTGGTTCCAAACTACACTCTTACAGAACACTCTTACAGAACTCACCTTTTGAAAACCTTTAAAATAATGACTTATTTTGGCTTATTGAGCTGATATATATATATATATATATATATATATATATATATATATATATATATATATATATTACAATAGTAGAAAAAGAAGACAGGTTGAGATTGCTTTATCACAGGACACTTGTCCTGTGAACGATCACTAAGAATAGGTGGGCGACATGATAATACCTCTCCCATTCTACGTGCTCAGTCATAAGAGAGCATTTAGTTACACTCCCATGACTAAGTATGAGACAACCCAGTTAACTCCTCCCATTGCCTGTGAAAGTACTTCACTCGGAAGCTTGATTAACGGAGCAACAAGTGTGTGCATGTGCGTGTGCTGGACCATGAAGATACAATGTGTGTCATGATGTCAAACTTCTCAACACAAAGTTCTCAAACATCCTCTATGCTAAAGCAGCAAGCAGTACTGCAACTTCACATTTTCCTATTGTTACTGAAAGGTATCTGCTTTGTAAAACTGGTACATAAAACTGTAAAGATCATGTTTGCTTTGATCCTTCAATCATTAAATGATAATCCGACAATCAATTAATATTTTCCCAAGACTAAGGCACCTAAGATTGAGTTTCCGTTGAGCCTGAGTTTCCTTAAGGAAGTTAATATCTCCTCTTTCTTTAAACTTATGTACATGAAGTCCACTGTCAAAATGATGTAAAGACTATATGAATGGGATTTGAATTAGAAGTGCCCAAATTCACCCAATATTGGCTTCAACAGACCTCAACAGAAAGCATGCTGGTTGATAAAACTATCAGACAACTATGATACAACAAATATATAATAACAATATAACTTATTTTTGTCAACAACAAATATGTTATTATACAAAAATACTTTACCCAGTTATTAGATTTGCTTACTTATTTAACTATTCCCTAAGTTGAACACTGTAATAGATTCCAGATTATTAGAAGCTTACTTATCAACATTTTTGAAAAATAATTGTAAGCAATTACATATCAATGCATAAAACAATCATATCATACCCCTGAAACAATAGCTAAAGGCTAAACACAGTCATACTCATCTCATTCAATTTCACAACTCTTCTTTTTGAAGCAATATTATATCATACATATTAACATAGACAACAACCTTTAAACATGCAAAAACATGATTTTTCTGGATATAGATTTGATTGTTAAAGAATCTGAGTGAAGGCACAATTGTTTACTTCAGGCGTATTTTGAAATTCTCATCAGTTTAATGGCGTTAATCACAATACTATTCTTTGATTTATTCTGATTGATCACAAGTTAAGATGCTAGCTAGCATGTCCTTGAATTTTTGGCTGGGAGAACAAATAAATGCCTGCCTAGAGGAGGTTTTATTTTCTTATAATATCTCAGTGTAGTTTTGAGAGCTTTAGCCTTGAACACGACGAAGCTCGGACACAGAAGCTTTAGTAGAGAAAAAGCTTCAACAACTTTATAAGAGATAAATGGACGATCAGTCATTGGGCTGGATTAAGCGAGTGTGTGTGTAAGAGGGAGAGATAAGGAAGGGAGCAGTAAGAGAATGAGAGTTAGTTATGAGATTTAATCCATATTTCATCTTAAATAAAGTGTAATCTACCCTCTGAGCTCAACAGTAGCAGCTCTGTGTTTACATGTCTAAATAAAACCGCTAATACGTCACTAGAATCTGTACAGAGAGTAACTTACGGGAGGAAGTTGGGGCCAAACTGAGTGAGATGATTAATTTGTGTTAAAAAAGATTAACATGTTAAAGTTGGCGGATTAATCGTGTGACTTAATGTGTTAACGTTGACAGCATTAATTAATATGAGTGTTAAAACTGTTATACATATATAAGTAAACATGTACAGTATTATTTAATCTACCTATATTGTTTAGCAAATTATATAAATGTATAACATGATTAGTCTGTTGTCTAATAGTTTGTACTGTTTGTGACTTAGAAAGATTCGGAAAGATTTACTGTCACTAGGAAAGCAACATGACACTGGGAATCATCAGTAAGAAAATAAATGTCACGTGATTAATAAAACAAAGAATGAAAGCATGTTTGTAGCAAAGCAAAGGCTTGCGTGCGCTCATTCGCTTCAGTCCATCACATACAACAGCCTGCATAGGTTGAGGGAACAGGGAAAAAGACAGGGGGAGGGGGGTTAACCACATGTGTGTTTGTGTTGGTGGATATTTTGGTGTCAAATGACTTCAGTCAGTCACATGAGGAACGCAAGCGCGCGCACACACACACACACATGCATGGACACACAAATACTTTGCATCTCTATTATGTCATAGCCCCTGAGAGTGCTGTGTGGCTCGGCCTCCAGTTCGGTGTGTGTGTGTGTGTGTGTGTGTGTATGTGTGGGATTCTGTGTGTGATTGGGGTCATGTACAAATTCAGTCCAGATGTCAGCTTTCAAACCCATGACACACTGCACTACACAGCCAAACCCACAAGCTCCATTAAAACAACTGAAGTACAGGCCAACGATTCAAGCAGGTAGTAAACACCAATTACATTAAACATTAAACAACACACACACACTACCCACCTAACCCCTCCCATCCCCCACCACCACTCATACACAGGTCTCATGAATAAAGATGGCTGAATGCATGCTTGGGTTGTTTAGTATCTGTTATGTAAGACCAGGTAATTTAGACCTGCTGGAAATAACCCCCCCCCGCCCTTCATACGCTAGGCCCACAAGACATTTCCCAAATGCACTGTACCGTGCAGATGGTACAGGTATCCCTCTTATCTCTTGTTCTCTTCAAGGTTCTTAGAACTACACAGGAGAACTCAGGGTGGCTGAGCAAAAGACGGATCCATTACACCCAAAGGCAAAGGTTGCAGCTAATGTGATTAATAAAGCAATAACCCTGTCAGCAAGTCTTCTCTTGCAGAGAGAGAGATACAGAGAGAGAGAGAGAGAGAGAGAGAGAGAGAGAGAGAGAGAAATCACACCTGCAGCCTAAACTGACACAGATAACGCTGGTAATCATCGACTAGAATTATAGACAGCAAAAACAAACACATTATTATGTGGGCTAATATAAGGTGGGTTTGTTGACTAACTTAATACACTAGCTACACATTAGAGCATCTTAGATGATCTTCATCTGCAGAGGGTCAAGGGGTGGGACATATTAAGTAATTCTTGAAGTTGATGTGTTGCAAGCATTAAACCTGGTCAATCATAAGGATGTGAGCAACTAGCAAATTTGACATGGGTCAAGTTGTGATGGCTAGACGACTGGGCCAAAGCATCTCCAAAACATCAAGTAGGTCTTTTTTTTGGTATGCATTAGTCAGTACCAACCACTTGTGAACTGCAACAGGGTCATGGCCTAAGGCTTATTAATACGATCCGTGGAGGCCTTACCTCACAACCTACAGGACTTAAAGGATCTTCTGCTAATATCCTGGTGTCAGATACCACAGGAGGCCTAAATGCTCAAATCTGCTGTGGTGGCACAAACCTATTCAATACTAGGCAGGTGGTGTTAATGTTATGGCTGATTGGTGTATTTAATAATGCTAACTTTAGCTAATGTTTAAGATAAAGATAACTAATATGATCTAAAGCTACATATCTTTAGACACAAGTAAAGAGCATTGGAGAACGTATACACTCTTGGTATCTCGTACACTCTCCAAAATATAGGAAATGCTTCAAACAGGTTCTTTGGACAATTCCACAGAAGAACCACTTCTGGTTCCCAGAAAAATCTAACATTTTGTAGTACAGATGTGTAAGATTGGTAGCTTTATTTTTAAGAGTGCAGTCCTAATGGTTTCTGGAAATTTAAAGTAAACATGCTTCCATTTTAGGTCATTTTGTTTTAATAAAACTATTGCTTGTATTTACGTCTTCCTCTGGGTAAGACCTCAAGAACTGCACTGTTCTTGAGACTTTCTTGTTCTTGTAGACTTTTCTGGATGTCTTAGATACACTATATGGACAAAAATGAAACCTGCTCATTCCTTTTTTCTTCTGAAATCAAGGGTATTAAAAAACAGTTTATCCTGCTTTACTTGGAGCCTCTACTGTCCAGGGAAGACGTTCACTAAATGTTAATGAGGTCAGAATGTTGGATGATCACCACCGCACTCCTTCTCATCTCCAAAAGTACTGGACAAATTGGTAGAATTTGTACAAATATTAAAACTTTGGACCATGCAAACAATCATACGATAAAGTAGTGAGAGACTTTACGAGGGATGAAAGTCCAGGTAGCTCCTGTTTTGAGCTAGAAGGCCAGACCCTCATCTGATGAGTGAAAATAGGGCTGAAAGATATTACTGATTTAAAGGGAGGAGACAAGGTGGTGGTGATGGGGTGAGCCACCGAAGGTGGAGAAGTGGACTTTATAGGAATTTGAATTGGGAGGAGGAGGGACTTCAGGTATGTTCCTACTCCCAAACTTCAATTCTTTCATAACTCCACAGAAAGTGTATGCAGTATATTTTACAAGCTTTGAACATCAATGTTTAATCTAGAATAACCAAGAAATATTTGTGTGCACTGACATTATCTTAATGCCAAAATACTACCAGAATCTCATAAGAAGGCTAGCAGAAACTAGATTATTGTAACAGCTGGGTTTTTTCTCTGTGTTTTTAATATTTATGGCCCAGGCTGAAGGCCTATGGCCAACAATCATGAAGCACCAGTGATAATTAGCTTGTATAGCTGTCACCTTATAAACAAAATATTTGAAAACTATGAATAATGACAACTAAACTTAGCAGTAATGGCTGATCCAGATGTCCTAGATACACTATAATAACAAAATTATTGGGACACCTGCTCATTCATGTTTTCTTCTGAAATCAAGGGTGTTAAAAAAGAGTTTATCTCGCTCTACTGTCTAGGGACTCTACTAGATTTTGAAGCATTATTGTAAGGATTTTAGTGTTTGTGAGGTCAGGATGTTGGATGATCACCGCCTCACATTATCCCCAACTCCTCAGTTTATCCCAGAAGTATTGGATGGAGCACCATCATTGCAGAGAACACAGTTCCACTGCTCCACAGCTCAATGACATTAGCTTAGTGCTAAAATACCACTAGAATCTCACAGGAATTGAAGAATGACCTAGCACTGATTTCATGCAGTCTCTTTTCTCTTTTTACCTTTTGTTTTTTTATAGTTTAAATTTGGCACTATGAACATCAAGGGGTGGAAACGTACAGATCACACCCATCATGGTTCTAGTATTAGTCATGCTGCCCACTCTCAGGTGCTACTGAACAAGCCTGAAGTTTCCCGAAAGCCACGGTTTCCTGTGCAGGTATTACAAAGAAAAACGTCATGACGTTCCTCAAAAGCAAATAACCCACAGCCTAAACTTGTTGAAGTTTACGAGATGTCATCATTAAGGAGCAGGGCCTCTATTCTTAGAAGTCGGAGTGCTGATCTAGGTGCAGATTCCTAGAGTCCAAACTTGTTCTGTTTAATTTTCTGTTATCTGAGAATGCGTCTGTTGGGCAACATCGTGTGAACCAGCTTATTGTTCACATATGATGGAATGAGGAATCAGACAGCATTAAAAGTGTCTTTGCGGAGGCCGTTGCAGGACCGCTGATTGAAAAGGATGACAAGGGAAGGGAAGGTGGCTGGACCTAATCCAAACAGGAAGAAGGCAGACAGGTTGATGGTCAAGCTGATCTTTCCATGCTTTGTCCAAAAGCACATTCTTTCATAATGTTTTTAGCACTTGGTTTTGGTAAGAACACCTGACTTAGCAACATGGATAGACATATAAATTCTTATGGTATCAATCAAAACTTCTCGACTCTTTAAAAAAGCTCTATAGAGCCATAACAACTCAGAAAACCATTTGGATGCCTAAATGGTTCTTTATCTGTTTTGCCTGGAGTTTTTTTGCATTGGTGGAAAAAAATGACTAGATTTAAAAATGGTTCTGTATAGCACCCAAATTGGGCAGGACTATTGTTAATATTCTACTTACAACCTACTCTTACTAATATGGGGTATTTATTATTAAGAATTCAATAAATATATAATTTGATATAATTTGATGAGCTTTAAGTAGTTTTTGTTAAGAAGAAGCCTTGGTGGCCTTTTAGTTTGGTTTGTAAGGGTATGTTAGGAGCTGCCTACCATCATTACAGTGGTGTTCATGGCTGGTGTTGGGCGGACATAGTCAAAGGGGCTTCAAAGGTCTCCTCTTTTAATCAAACAAGCTGTTGCCTTCAATAAAACCCCCTTCATTGGCACTAATTATAAGGCGTCCTGGTAACTAACCAAAGTCTGTCGGAATGAGGAAATAAAAGCAAAATAGATGGTGAACATTGTGTGCTAAATATCTCTAGATCACTTTTGCTTTCAATACTAAAGAAATTCAGGATGAGTTACTTACATATTTTCATCACTTTCATATTTATGGTTGCTTAGACGGTCGGAGGCTCACTTTCACTTCTGCTGAAATGCTCTACTGTACTTTTTAAAGTTTTCCAAGTAGTACCAGTTGCCAAAGCCATGGGCTTAAAAATGCAACCTCATTATATTGGGAAGATTTTATAAAATCTCTTATGCTATAAAAGAACACACCAAGAAAGAGAGAGGAAGAGGGAGAGAGGCAGCATTAGCACTAGGTCTTAGCAAGACTGGGAACAAGTCTTATTCAACTGTTTAGTATAAAGTGCAAAATAACACACCCTAAATATATATATATATATAACTTTAATACTATATCATTTACAATGTTGGTACTAAATCTTAAAAAATTGGTGAAATATTAGTCAAAGTCAAAGTTAAATTTATTTGTATAGCGCTTAACATAATTAGTAATTAGGAAAAGACAGAAAAAAAAGAAATAACATAAGACATGAAAGATCCAAGACCCCCAGTGAGCAAGCCAACGGTGACAGTGGCAAGGAAAAACTCCCTCAGAACTGGAGGAAGAAACCTTGGGAGGAACCAAGACTCACAAGGGGGACCCATCCTCCTCTGGTCAGAACTATTTATAAATTAGTAAGTAAGTAAGTAAGTAAGCTTAAACAGCATGATTTGATGGTATATCGGGGTAAAAAATAGTTATTATCCTAAAGCTGCAATATCGGATTTTCCAGAGCTTCGAGTTGGAATTTTCAACTGAAAAAAAACAACAAGTCGGATTTCCTGCATGGAAAGTTCAAAATCCAAGATGGTCGCACTGCACATTGACAGTAGTAACAGTAGTATTATTTCACAGTTAGTATTAGCACATTAGTATTAGTTAGTCATAGCACTTCTATCTACGTCATCTCAGTAAATCAGTAGCACACACAGTACCTTCCAACTTCTATCTGTGGATGTGTTTCCATGTACTTCTGGATGCACAAAATATCGTATAATGTGTGGTTATCAACTGGTATCGCTAACTAGCCTAGGACAATACTAAAAATGCTAATCTGGGGCAGAAAAAGTGGGACATATTTTGGTGAGATTCTCCATAAAACAGTGGTAAAGGACTGTCAGTTGTGGTAAACACTGAATTTTTTAGCTGACTGCTTTTCTGGAAATAGTTTTGAAATAGTGTCAAATTATCAGAATGTTTGACCAGAACACGGTCAACTCAGGGTTCCCATCATTCCCAGCTCTGACATCCAACTTCCAAGGTAAATGGAAGGCGGCATAATTATACTAGTATAGTATTATGGTACTGCAGTAAGTATTAATTCAATTCAAGTATTATTTTGCATGATTTGTACTACAGTCGAGTAATTTAATTTAGCTGCATCCTTCCACTTTTCACTGTTTAAGATTTTGATTCCATACACACTTTCACTTACAGTAAAAATAGTTTCTGGGTAATTTTACACTTCTGCCTACATGAACAGTGACTTCATGTAGGCAAATTGCTTGAAATTCTACAATATAAGGTTAAAAGAGGATTATATAATTAAGCAGTAAAGAAAACACTGACTTTAAACACTGTTGGAAAACACCTATAATACCACAGTACGAACGCCCCCGGACGGTTGTGCATCTAGTCATCAAGATATAACTGACCACAACATCGCACATCTGCTAGTGCCGGGTAAGAGGGTGTGTGATCCAATGAGATGACATGAATGTGGCAGCCTATGTCTGAATGCGTTGCGTCAATGAATCGCACAAGAAAACGTAAATCCAGTTTGGATGTACATTCTGCAGGAAATGTGTCATAATGACTTTTAATGAATCATAAATGATGAATGAATGGTGTAGCACTGAATCCATCTTTATTTATCCATATTGGAAAGGCACACTTTATTTACAAGTACAGTGGAGTTCCAAAAGTTTGAGACCACCATTTAAAATGCTGCTGTTTAGCCTTGTTTATTAATTCAATACAAACATTTTTATTTGAACATGTTTAGAATTCCTTAGTGTCAGTATGTTTAATGAGGCATGTGCAAGTGTGCAAAAACCCGCCACTTGAGATGTGACTGCAAAAAGATTTGCTTACATTTTGAATATGAACAACTATAATTTTTCTTTCTGTTTTTTTTTTTTTCTTTTTTGCATTTTTATGCAGCAGGCAGTTTGGAGATCCTTGCTCTGGTCTCTGTCTGTGAGGGGTTTACTGTGTTCTCCCTGAGTCTGATGGACTGGTACCCTGTTCAGGGGGTATTCCTACCTTGTGCCCAATGATTATAGGTAGGCCAATTCTATACATCTTTGTAAAGCAGCATTATGCGAGAATTGGTAGGTTTGGCTTATGTGCTCCCCTAACAATTAGAGAGTGTAATTCACAATAGTAAAAACAAGTTACGTTCATGGTAAAGGTGAATTTTTCAAGCTGAGAGATACAGGACTGGCATCTGAAGTGAAAGAATCTCGTTGCCTGACATGGTACAGTAACACACCCTGATTTTACACAAGTATGACTCGGGTTAGGCAGCATTTAATAGGTTTTTTCAAGAATCCTCTTCACCTAAGTTACATAGTGCAGGAACCGGCATGCCGAGCCTGGAGTAGCAAAGGCAACAATGCTTTTCTCCCTATTACAAGGTACTGAAGCAACATATGCAACATAATGTTGCTTTAAAGGAACCGGGACTCAAACTAGGCACTTAAATTGGTTGCTGTTGTTGCTTGATCTATGTAGCAATTTGGCCTAAGCAAGGGGACTGTGGAAAAGGGGTTTCATACGCCATCTTTAAACCTTTAAACAATGAGGCTTAAACAGGTGATCGTAACCAGAACTCGGAACTGTAGGAACCGTTCATGATAGGCTGGTGGGGAGCTGGTGACAGTCACGTGAGTCTGGGAAGAATCATGGGTATTGTAGTCCACAGAGTCAGGAGGCAAACCCTGTGTGATATCATTGATTGGAAGAGTATCCCATTAGTGGGCATGCAACATGAATATGAACAGTCAGATTCAATCAGAACAATCAGATTTCATTTTTCTTTTTGCCCTAATGCATGTGCACGGTCAGCGCGGCAAAACAACAACGGAGGAGTAGAACGGATGATGAAGACGACGTGCATACACACAGAGATACACATCACCTATGTCCATGAATGTGAACTGTCCAGATTTAGTCTCTCAGGTGCCTCTCAGGTGAGTTTGATCTACCCATCAGAGGCTTACTCCAAACTTGTGGAGTCCATGCAGCTCAAAAGCACACTGTCATTAAAACAAAAGGGAGACAAATACTGAGAAATCTGGAAACTTTCACTCAAACAGTGAAGCAGCTACAGTATCTCAAACCCATCCCTTAAATGAACTTTTAATATTGAGTTGACACCCGCTAATTTGCGGTGATGATGGATTACTAAGCTTTTGTGTTGCATTTTCTGACAGCTGTGCTGATGTAAATATAATCAAGAGGAATGCTATTGCTGGAGTGTTCTTCAGTAGAATATGGTGACTAAAGAAAGCACAGGATGTCCATCCTTTTCCTTTGTAATTCTGTGTGTGACTGCATGCATGCCAAAGCACGGAACCAGTCAGACTTGCTACGAATTGCCAGTAATGCTCACTGTGACAAAATGTAGACACGTTTGTGTGTGTGTGTCACTTTTGTCTGCCTACCAGCGATGAACTGACTAGTTCAACAGGTCCAGTCGGCCTAGTGCAAACATCACAGCCTGGGCCTTTGCTTTTCTATATTGTCTAACATGGAAATAAAGAAAATGCCACCATTACAGCAGCAATCTAGAAAACAGCTGTCCTGCAATGAAGTCCAGTGACCATTGAAGTGGTCTTTTTTGCTTCAAGGTATGTATCTTGGCAAACCTTTGGTAAACCCCCCTTATCCCAAATGTAATTGATCAGCAAAGATGTACCTAAAGTGTCTGTAGTTTTACCCTGGAGCTATGAAGCTGACATCACCATCACAACAGTATGAACCTGGACATGTGCACTTTATTTTATCCAAAGCTAATATGCGCTTATAAGGAGTGTGGTCTGCCTCCCTGCTCTAAAATTAAGTGATATTTTCAGAGGACTGGTGGGCTCGCTTGTTTCATTTTATGTATTATTTAGACAGATAGACAGCTGGTTCTGGATGGATCTTTTATGGTTATGGTGGTTGAAAAGCTGGTTACCAAGGCAAAACCATGGCCTATGTTGGTAAGCTAGCTGGTTAACCAGCTCTTGACTAGCACAGTGTATGTTGCATTTCATGCTGGCCATGCTGGCCGACCAACTTGGTTTTGCTGGTCATATCGGTCAACCAACACGGTCTTGCTAGCTAACCAACTTGGTCATGCTGGTCATGCTGGCCGACCAACTTGGTTTTGCTGGTCATGCTGGTCTAGCAGATTGGTCTTGCTGGTCATTCTGGTAATGCTGGTCGACCAGCTTTGTTTTGCTAGTTATGCTAGTCAACAAGCATGGTCTTGCTAGTCAACCAACTTGGTCATGCTGGACATGCTGTCCAACTAGCTTGGTTTTGCTGGTCATACCGGTCAACCAGCATGGTCTTGCTAGTCAACCAACTTGGTCATGCTGTTCATGTTGGCCAATCCAACTTTGTTTTTCTGGTCATGCTGGTCTAGCAGGTTTGTCTTGCTGGTCATTCTGGTAATGCTGGTCGACCAGCTTCGTTTTGCTAGTTATGCTAGTCAACAAGCATGGTCTTGCGAGTCAACCAACTTGGTCATGCTGGTCATGCTGGCTGACCAGCTTGGTTTTGCTGGTCTTGCCGAGCAACCAGCTTGGTCATACTGGTCAAGCAGCATGGTTTTGTTGGTAATGCTGGTTGACCAAGTTGGTCCTGCTAGCCATGCTGGTCAACCTGCGTACTCTTGCTGGTCATGCTGGTCCAGGTAAAAACCAGCTAAACTAGATAAACCAGCTTGAGCTGGCCATGTATACAGCATACAGACTGTATACACAATGTATGGGGTGTCATCAGTGATGTATATTATCACATAGTTCAATAAATATCAGTTTAGTCACACTTAATGTGTAAGACCGAGTCTAGAACTAAACCTGACAGAACCTTTGAAAATTTCAGAAAACAGAGGGTTGCTTGCTCTGGCTGCAGGATTCAGCCTAAAAATGAATCATCCTTCCCTCCTGTGCCGTTAGCTCACATCAGCAAATGCTGTTTTGAGGAAAAAGACATAAATTCAAAGGCGAAGCGTTCGCAAACACCGGCTATTGTTGTTCTAGCCGAAGCCATCTCTGGAGCTCTGGGAGTGGGAGCTCTCTGTGGGATGCTAGGTATCTCTCCACTGGGCCAAAACCATCAGAGCATTATTCACATCAACACCCCCCACACACACGCACACACTGCCGTCCTTTCAACATATGGATACTGATGCCTAAAAACAGTTCTACTCACTAGAAAGTGTGTCCACATTTCAATTTAGACATCAAAGAAAATACTTAAATAGATACCTAAAGAATTATTGAGTTGTTTGGCAACCGTAACCTACTGTTAATAAACGACAGAACACTACTTGTATGCAGTTTAATATCAATATATTTTGCAGTATTGTATCATATGATGCTTTGCCATCATTTTAGAGAAGAAATAAGCTACTTGAGGCCACGTTTTAAGGGTTTTACCATGACGAAAGAGATTGAGACCATGATTGAGAATCAACGGTTACATTTCATAAGCAGGCAAAGTGTCCCTAAATTTGTCAAGTACAAACACAGTTGTAGCTAAATCCTGGGGCAGAGTTTTGCTTTCTGGACCTGAATTTTACATCTCTACTCAAATGCTGACTGAATCATTCTAACCACTCATACACACACACACACACACACACACACACACACACACACACACATAAAAACACTTACTCTTACTCGCCCGGTCGCAAATGTTGCCCAGGCTGCCCAGGCAGTTGGAACCAAGTCCTGGGGCAGAGTTTTGCTTTCTGGACCTGAATTTTACATCTCTACTCAAATGCTGATTGAATCATTCTAAGCACTCATACACACACATACACACATACACACACATAAAAACACTCACTCTTGCTCGCCCGGTCGCAGATGTTTTCTCTCCTGAAAGGAGAATCAGCCATGCACAGAGAGCTCTGAAAGCACTGCTCATGTCCATGCTGGTTGTAACCCATTCACGGAGAACATGTCATGATAGCAGAATCATCACTGCAATCAAACAGGAATCCCAACAACCCCATAATCTCCAGCCAAAACACACACATGCTCCGCTCTGCTGTTATGTTGTTGGCTCATGCTCTGTTATGCTGAAGAGGTAGATGGGTATAAATCTGCACCAGGTGAAAGGTGTGTGAGCCTGAAAGTAAGTGTGTGTGTGTGTGTGTGTGTGTTTGGACATGGGTATGTTTATGAGAGAGAGGAAGAATGTGAGTAAGTGTGTGTGCTTTAAAACTGTGCGAAGAGTGAAGCTACAAATGAAATATTGGTGTTGGCCATATTAACCACATCACAGCAGGGTTAAACTGTGCCCTGGGCACCTTTCTCTTTCTCTCTCTCTCTCTCTCTCTCTCTCTCTCTCTCTCTCTCTGTACCTCGCTCCATCAAAATATGCTGAGTCTGCAGTTTCACCGATGTCTTATGAGTGGATAAATCTGTTTTAAAGTAGAGGTGGACCAAATGATGACCTGATACAAAACTACAGGCCCTACTTTAGCGATCTCTTTAGGCGAGCCGTAAACCGTGCACTGTGCAGCTTGATTTAGGGCGTGTCAGTGTGTCTTTGCTGTTGTAACGATGGGAAAGGGCACCATATGTTGCTCAAAAAGCAAAAAAAAAGCATGTATTGAGTCTCTTAATTAATTATGGCTGTGTTTTGGGAGTAATGTGCAATAAACCAATCAGTGTATCACTTACCTTTCCTTTTAAGGTGCCAGGTGCGGTCTGACTTTGGTGGATTGCTATTTCTATAGTGCAGCTACCTGGCTGTGTCCAATGCTTAGCAGCAGAGGAAACAGCCAAGATAGCAATGAATGTCTGACTGTTGACGTCTGCAATTTACCTCAACACACCTCATTGCGAGACCACCAGTGTAGATATATTTGCAAGCACCGTTGCTTCTTAAAATAGACTGTTGGCGGGGTGTAACATAGCAATGAGCATCGCGACGCGCCATCCGCAGGGTGTAAGATATGGCCCTATGAGTTCTTCTTCTTGAGAAATGGCTTCCTATATAATGTACTTGATACTTTACATGCTATAAAGTTGTGCCTAATCTTCCAATGAATTACTCAATAACTTATTTATTGCATGATTAATAGTGTGAGTGCTGCAGAGCTTTTAAAAATTAAGGTTCTCTAGAATTGCCTATGAGCTTTTACATGTTTACTCCTTTCAACATTTAAAAGGTTCCTCACTCACGTCCTTTTTATCAAAATTGTTCTTTATGGAACCAAAAAATGGTTCTTCCATGGCATCATCTTTATATGTCATCATGAGGGAGCCCGCCGCTCTGTCAGATTTAGAGCCCTCCATAGCTGAATGGATCCTGCCTGCTTTAATGCTAGGCCGTAAATTAATCGTCAGAGAGTGGAGGGCCCCTGCATCATCATCTGCTTCTCACCCATACACAGAAATGGGTAGCTTGGTCACATTCGAAAATCAAAATATTAGGCTCCAGAAATGTTCTGATATGTTTCACTGTAAGTGGAGAAGGTGTTTGTCTTAACTAGACACAGGAGCACAACCCATGAGTCTGGATGTTAATTAAGTGCAGTGTTTACTTCCTAACTGCTAAATTGCTATGCATGAAAATGCTGCTATGCCTCCTTTCTTTTTCCTTTGTAGTGTTTATTAATTATTTTATTCAGTTTTTCCCTATTTACTTATTTTATTATTTTTGTGTTATTATTATTGTTGATGTTGTTGTTGTTTCTTTTTCCATCTTCTCCTTGTAATTTTAATTTCTGTCCCATTGCATTCTATTTCGTAATTGTCTATATGAGTTTCCTCCAGGTAGTCCTCCCCAAAAGAATTAAGGCTGGCAGATGAATTAGCTATGCTCAAATGTCCCTAGGTATGAGTAAATGGGTGTGTGTGGTACCCTGTGATGGACTATTGTCTTGTCCAGGTGGGGGTTCCTGCTTTGCGCCCGGTGAGTCTGGGTAATCACTGCACCACCCACAGGCCTGACCAGGACAAAAAATATGAAGGAATATTAATATTTACTTTGGCAAACTTTATATGGGAACAAATTAACCCTTATTTAGTGATGATGATGATGATAATAATGCTGATGATCGTCATTATCATTATTCACCAATTCATGAACATGTAATCTTCTCTCTGTAGGTCCCGACCAATAAAATCAGCCAATATTCAGATTCCATTGACTTGTTCAAAGTGTCCCGATCCCAGCGATACAGTACAATTGCCTTGAGAATTCAAATGTTCATGTCATTCACTTGATTTATGGTTTTGGTTATACTTTTACACCTCTGACATAAATGCAAATTGCAATGTAAGCACCCCCTTATGGACAGCTGTACACGTGCATTTGTTGACAAGCCGAGAGATACTAAACACAGATATACACTGTATTTCTAAACACAGCTAAAAAGACGTCAACCATCACTGTGGATTTGCTGCCTATCTTTTTTCTAGTCTTCCCAGTGTTCATATTTCCACAGTTTTGAGTTATCACTCAGTGTGTTTCAATCAATTTCTACATTTTAACTGCCCTCTACTCCTGAAGGCTGCATTTTCACCACCTGCTTGGAGAAGAAAGCAGAACAGACTGCTATTCATTCTCAAGGTCCTTTTACAGAAAAGGCCTGTCCACCTTTTATCCCATCGCACACAGATAGACCCGTGCATTGGTCCACTAATATAAAAGTCTATTTTGTCCCAGAAATGTTGTTCCATTATGCAGAATGAAAGCATAGTGTCTTCAGTGTACAACATGTTAGCAATAGTTGGAAGAATTGTGGGTAAAAAAGAAATCACACAATATTATGTGTTATGTGTGACTTTTTTTTCTGAATTTGATGCTGCCAATAGACCCACATGTTCATAACACCCCCCTAGCACCAGCTTCCAACACTAGGAGGGTAAGGATTTAAACATGTCTCCTCTCATACATGCAAAGCCAGCCACAGACTCTTTTTATACTGCTGCCAATGCTGCATTGCCAATGGCACATTTAAAGGTTCTGGTTTCTTTATGGAACCAAAAATGGTTCTTCAATGGCATCACTCAAAGAACCATATGTAGCATCTTTATTTGTAAGAGTTTAAGTGTGTGATTTTATTAATTTCTGATATTCTGATATATGTGCATAAGAATCTAGAACATTTTATCCTTTACTTTTTTCAGTGTGTTGTAAATCTCTATCTGTCTTTCCCGCTTTCTCTCTCTCTTACTCACTAAACTTAATCATTAACCCCCTGTTATCATCATCGCACAATTACAGTGATAGATTGTCATGGGGTTTTACCAATAGAGATAGAGTACAGATAGAGAAGAAAAAGAAGAGCCGGAGAATGACAGAGCGAGAGAAAGAGAGAGAGAGAGAGAGAGAGAGAGAGAGAGAGAGTGAGGAGGAGGAGGAGGAGAAAAACAGCGACCAAAGGTTGTGTGTGTAAGATAAGTTCTTAACTCTTAACTCTGAGATGAGCCTCAGCCGGGTGCACATGTTAGTAGGTGAGGTCACACACACACACACACACACACAGTGCTCCACCAATAGCCTTTCACCTCACTGTGGCTTTTACTGAGGCACAACATGCCAAGAACAATAACACAGGCACTGACAGCACTGATGTTCATAAATGCCACAATTACTGATGCTGCTTTTAGCTGTGTATCTGAACACGTAGCCCTTCACGCTACAGGTGTACTGTTTAGTTAGTGACATTAACACTTGTGATTCAGTAGCTATCATTTTTTGTTAACACTTCTGTGACCTATCTATGCTCCTCTCATAACCGTGTTCTTTCACGCCTGTACTCCTGTGAGTTGGCTGAATCTTATTTGACCTGATGAATTTAGGTTGACATATATTTGGCAACCCATTTATGGAATTTACAGATGGCTCCTTTAATAAATGGGCAGCACAGGTCCATGTAGGCCATAATTTAACTAAATTATTGTTGCCTTCTGTGTGGTACTGTGTTTTGTATGACAGCACTACGATTTTCTTCACATTAGGCCATTTTCAGACCTGCAAATCCACACCAAAGTCCGAACCAATGTTCATGTTGTTGTTGTTTTTTTTTTTATACATTGTTTACATTTTATCTGGTTGATTTTGGTTTAACATTGTAATATAAGATAAGATAAGATAAGATAGTCCTTTATTAGTCCCGCAGTGGGGAAATTCACAGTGTGACAGCAGAAAGGGATAGCAAGACACTCAGTTACAAAAATTTAGATAAATAATTTACACTATATACACAATATAAATAAGAATTAAAAAAGCAATAAGCAATATTATTTACAGCAATATAGTGAGCACATTAAAGAACTTTGCATGATATACCTACGTCATGCTGTCGTCACTTACATACATAGGCTGCCTTGCCTTATAGGCTACTGTACACTAGTTTGTAGAGGGGTGTACATCTGACGTTGATGTGTTGTGAATTCGGAGATTAGCCTTTCCCAGGAAAAATGAATGAACTGATTCATTTCATTACAGCTATTTTGGCGTTATTACCAGCAGCACCAGTGCCAGCAGCAAAAGCAGTACTCGGGACTAGTTTGAAAAATGATATGCAAAATGAACGAACTTGTTGTGTAACACTGAAATTGTCTCTGACAGATATAATTGTCCCCATTTAAGTTTCATTTTTACATCTTTTCCAGTTCTTCTGTTATTGTTTAATGGGTAACAATAGCCTGCCTCATCTTCCTGTAATTGGTCCAAAAGTCCGAACCATCTAAAGAAAAAAGTACTTTCACATTGCAAACAAACAGAACCATAGTTAAGTTAACCAGTCTAAGGCACCTTTTACATCTGCTGTTTAGGTTCAGACCAAATTGAAAAGTGTAAAGGTAGAAAAGTATGTGTAAAAGCATAAGTCATAATAAGAGCTCACTCTAGGTGCAGTTTGGACTGGTAAGTTATTGATGGGTAATTGTTCATTTGATTAATAGTAATAACGATAAAATCCTCAGAACCCGTCAGATAGTTCCACAATTTTGGATCTGAACAAAATGAGAAACCAAGTTCAACCCAAGGAACCAATCAAGGTTAACTAACTCTTTACACCTCTTGTGAAAACATACCTTTACATGGCAGTGACGAATATCCCGACCTGTCTTCAGCCTCGTAATTTTGGATATGAGTCCTGCACGATCTGGCAGTGAGATCCGGGAAATGTTCGAACCATATTTCTTTAATTGAAAAGCATTATATATAATGTATTTCAGCGCATTCGTCGACCCCAGAGGTGTACTACAACGTCTCATTAAACTGAGACGGACTTTTGCCAGCATTCTGCAAAGCTTGTCCTACCTTACAATGGTTGCTATGAAACCATGCATTCGTGAGTTGAGCGTTGATAAGTCTAGTGGGCCTACATATACGCTTAAGCTATAGTCACAAATCTTTTCCATAACATATTCTTACTTACAGTTGCGGTTGGATGTTTACATACACTCAATCAATGACTAATGATAAATAATGACAAAATCATACATACAGGGTCAGAAATATACATGTAGTAAACCTAATAATAGGTTAAATGCCTCTAAGAAAGTTGTACCATGACCAGATGCTTTTGATAGCCATCAACAAGCATCTGGCAGAATTCTGGCAGAACTTCTTGGCAGAATTGAAGGAACACAATCCTGCTATGGACCTAATGTCCACATATTTGAGGTCAGGACTTTGGGAAAGCCATCCCAAAAGCTGTATGTTAGCTTTCTTTATCTATTCCACAGCCACCTTTGATGTGTGTTTGGGGTCACTGTCCTGTTGGAACACACAAATCTGCCCAAGTTTCAACTGTCTAGCTCATGGTTTGGTGTTATGCTGTAGAACTGCTAAAGTACTCCCCTTTCTTCACTGTTCTGGTAACTTTGTGCAATGTACCAGTTCTCAAAAAGCCCCTGAGCATGTTGCTACCACCACCATGTTTAACAGTTGATACATTACATTTAGTCCTCCAAACAGCTTTGTCACTGAACATAATACATGCAGAGTATATGCATATATATATATATATATATATATATATATATATATATATATATATATATATATATATATATATATAACGTTGTGCTAACAGTGCATAACATATTGTGGTAAATGTCAGACACATTCTAGAAATCCATCTCGTTTGGAAAAATGGGGTCAGTTTAGTCCAGGAAAAAAGTCAACCTCAGTTTGTGAATATTCTTCCTCTTTCCATGCGTAACTTTCCTTGTCTGACATAATGCTGTCAAGTTAATGATGTTCCTCTTGACACATTACACAATTTAGGCTAGCTGATGTACGATTCGGTCACCAACTGACCTTTTCTTAAAATTGAATATCCCTCTTGTTTTAGAAAGGCTCACATTTTAAGGCTAAACATGTGCCAGAAAAGTATTTAGAGAAGGGTGCAGACAGCATCTTAATCTGTTTGATCAGTAACACTTTATGTAAAGGTCAGACTACAGGTCATCGCTACAGTAATGCTGCCATAATATGAACTTTAAATGTCTCTGAGGCAGAGTGGAAGAATTGAGAATGGGATCACACATCAACAGATAAACAGATAGACACCTTGATATTGCAGTGTTTGTTGGATATTTCCTTTAACTACTGTATAAGGCTATAGCTAGCTGTTACACGCACAGTTAAGCCCTTAAACACTCTATGGGCCATTTCATGTCCTTGAATCCTTCCACTTCTATTATATATGTATGTTTTGAATCAGTGGGTTTTAATCCATTTTATTCATTTCATTCATTTGTGTGTTGTAATCAATGGTATGCTCTTAGTGAGTTATATATTAAAGACAGTGTTTCTGTATAGAACTACAACAATGTGAAGAACATTTGAAGGCTAAGGTGATTGTTTCCATGGTTAAATGGTTCTATATAGCACCAACAAGTAGTTTCACTATTGTCAAATAACCAATTTTTAGTCCTATATTGAACCTGTTTTTTTCTTAAAAGACACAGATATGGCAAATTTAGATTATGAATTTATTTTTTGGGTTTATTTGTATGTTTTTCTTTCTTTCTTTCTTTATTTTTAAGCATTTTACTTTTTGGGGCCAAAGGTCCCCATAATGTTGGCCACCATCCGGGGTATATTTTGTCCCCACAAAGTACTAAATATGTACAAAAGCACATATACACACACACACACACACACACACACACACACACACACACATAAAAGCACACACACACCAACACTCTTAAAGGAAAGTGGATGAGCAAATATTCGTCACCTCTCTCTCTCTCTCACACACACACACACATACACACACACAGACAGAGTAAAGATGAAGCTATTGTTTTTTGTCTCTGTTGTTGGATGGAGAATCTGGTAAACTGGCATTCATAGACTGCTATAAAACACTCCACTTTAACTTCACTGATGTGTCTAAAAGGAAAATTAGGAGCACTTTAATGAGAGTAAATGAGAGGGATGTTCAGCCAAAAGAAGGAACCCTGGAGCACTGTGTGTAAGTGCAGTGTGTGTGTTTGTAAGGGGGGGGGGGGTGTCTCAGGACTTATTTCTGTGTGTGTGTGCCTCCTCAGGCAGTGCACAGTTTAATCAGTCACATCTTAGAACCGATATAACTCACATATCGGCAAGACGGAGCACGAACAAGCACAATGATTCTTGCACACACAAGGACACACACACACATGCTCACTCAAACTGCTTTATTTTTATATCCTGATAAGATTGGGACCTATATATGCACTATATGTCCAAATGTTTTTGGACACACTCTTATGAATGCGTTCAGCCACTTTAAGTTGTATTCATTGCTGACACATGTGTAAATGCACACACGTAGCTTTTTTAGTCCCTGTTCTGAAGTCTTTCCAATAGAATAGGACTCTTTGGAGCAGATAAACATGTATCTTTTGTCTATCTATTACGTTATGCTGTATAACTGCTAAAGTACTTCCCTTTCTTCACTGTTCTGGTAACTTTGTGCAATGTATCAGTTCTCAAAAAGCCCCTGAGCATGTTGCTACCACCACCATGTTTAACAGTTGATTCATTACACTTACTCCTCCAAACAGCTTTGTCACTGAACATAAAACTGTCCTCTAGATGTGTAAGATGCACAGTATATGCAGATAAATCTACATTCTAGAAATCCAACTTGTTTGGAAAATGGGGTCAGTTTTGTCTAGAATAGGACTCTTTGGAGCAGATAAACATGTATCTATTGTATGTAGGATTCTTTTTTCGTGTTAAAGGTGTATGTTGTACACTTATTCTGCCACACAAGTAATGTTTAAGAATATGCAAGTAATGCTTAAGTACAGTAATGCTTAAGAATGACTACAATTTACAATAATATATATGTATGGGTTCTATGCCTAATCCTAATCTAACCCTAACCTGTCATCCAGTAAATGTATGACAACAAGTAAATAATAAAGATTCTCTGCCATTTGTTTCAATACAACAAGCAATGCATTCCTTAACAACCGTTAGCTAGAGCCGTCTCTGCACATACGGCTCTGTAATCTGACAACACTGTGGATCAGCAAATCAATCAGTATGCATCACAAGTAGATGAGAAACACACTAACAGAAAGAATCTACATTGTAAAGCTCTTGCCAGATAGATATAAAAATACCAGATCTTATTAACTCATATACATATCAAACAGCCCTCTGTTAGTGAATATCAAATTGGAGCACTCAACTGATTACAATAACAACCATTATTCATCCCATGTTAATTTGTGGCTTTTGGCACGCAAACAAAAATGTTCTGCATTTTTTTTTCAGATGGAGACGCCTCTTCTGAGAACACCATGAAACCAGGTCTCTCTCTGCGTTTTCTCTGCTGTCACCAACAGATACCAACCTTCCAAATCACCCCTGACAAACCACTCGGAGTAACAAGATACCCGCAGCTTTTTTTTGCCCTTTTTTTTCTTCTCCTCCCCTTCAGCCTAACCACACCACATTATCTCACTCTGCCTATCTTTATCTCTCTCTCTCTCTCTTTCTCTCTCTCTCTCTAACCTGTCCTGTCATATCCTACATACTTCACTCTACAGGAGTCAATCTCCTACAGAGCCTCTTTTCGTTTGTCCTATTTAAGTCTGATCTTTGGCCTCTGCACAGGTGCATTGACCCCGAGCAAAGGTTAAAAATGATATTTTCCTATTTCCCCCCTCGTCCATTCAGCAAACAGTGTACCGAGTAAATCATTACCACTTATAGGAGCACCCTGACACCACACCAATCACACCTAAAAATTCCACTTTTAATAACAATAAAAGCAAAGAGGATCTTTCCTTTTCATGATTGTCTGCTTTATTCTCATGATCTGTCAGAAGCTGACAGAGGAAGAATGGTTCCCTAGGAGATTCAGGCCTACTTATGTTTAAACATTTTTTTTTCTTCATGAAACCAGCTTCATGTAAGATGTTGATAGTTGGCGACTATGAATAAATAAAGAGCGCCTCCCTTTAGAATGAATGTTAACAAACAGAGGGACTGGCAGCCGGGTTTGACCATTAAAAGCACAAAGCTTTGTCCCAGCAAGCATGCCAGCGCATGTACTTAACCTGTACTGTACAGGGACTACCCATTAATGTTACTTTATAGAATAGACAGATATCTTTATATAAACATGTATTAATTGTATACATGAATATATGTATTCAATAATGTAAAAAAGGTTAGGTCAGGCACTTAAGCCCATTATTTAAAACCATTTATTTTAACAGTAAGAGTGTTTTTGCTTGAAGTAACTAAATATCAATTTAGAACTGATGCAGATAAACATAAATACATTAAAAGAAGGAGGAAGAATTTCTCAGAAAGTATTTGAATCTCTTGGTTCCACAATTCTCCTGGATATCCCCAGCCAGCACATGGGTGTGTTCAATTCAACTGACTGTGGTATAATATATAATGAATCCACACCAGGTGTTGGATGATAACTGTAACTGAAGCTAGACTCCAATGAAGAGAGCTTTAATAATGTTTTAGTGTACACAGTGATGTAAAAGTACTACTTTTAGCATCATCATTTGTATTTATTGTAATATTGAGTAAATAAGCACTGCCCAGATAAGATGCCCATTTTAATTTAGCCTAAAATATTTGCACAAAATAAATAAATAAATAAATATATATATTACAAATTTAAATATAAAATTATAAATTATTATTGACTTTATTTTACTTATGTTAATGTAGTACTTATTATACTTATTTTATATATATTTATTTTACAGTTTCTTTGTCCATTTACTGTCTGTTTATATTACAGTCAGCAAGAGATGTTAAACAAAACCTACCTAATCCAGAACCTCGCACACCCAAACCTTCTGAGGACAATAATTTCTCTGGAAATTTTTCTGGAAATCGAGGATTAAATTTGAAAGAAATACGAGTCATTCAAATGGACTTGTTAGAGGCGCCGAGTGCTATTATTTTATCAAAGGGCGCTAGGACACATAGACTTTAACGATACACATGACTAAAGTATTGTTGCATTATATGCAAAGACAGATATTCTATAATTTTCCAGGATTAGTGATGCCCAAGCAGGCCCGGTCAATCGACACAACAGCTAAGATGACATATTGTGCCCTAACACTAGACCATCACCAAGACTGGTTAATTATTGCAGTTTTCCAACCAATGCAGAAAGGTTTTACACACACACACACACACACACACACACACACACACACACACACACACACTCCTCCTCATGGGGCCAAAGGTGATTCTCCAGAGGTGACTCCCTAATGTTTACACAAAGTGCCTCTTAAGGTTAAAGGTGAACTACACTGAGTGTCTTAGGCCTAATGATTATCATAGACAGTCCACATTTACCCCATAGAAACTCCCATTGGGCCTAGTTATGCTCGGCCCACATGTGTTCCTTTATAGCTGTTGCATGGTTGAACCTGCTTTACAGTAGGTTGTAGAAAGCCCACTTAACCGAAATGACGAACGGGAGCACACAACTCACTTTTGGCTTATATATTTACTTTTAGTGTTTTATTACTTTAAAATTGTATTCATATTTATATGAGTGTGAAACTGTTAGACTGAGAAGGCGTGGGCTTCTTGTCATGTTATTAAACTGATGTTAGATGTCATTTCATTGAACTTTCAATACATTTTATTTCTATTTAATTAAAATTGTTTCTGTGCTACAATTTATTGTCAGCCCTGTTTACACTTGGCTGACCACCATCATTCAGTCGTGGCATTTAGATAATTAGAGATCTGCAACTCGACCCATGCCTGGCAGGAACGGACAAATATATTTGGTTTTGAGACACATTCTGGTCGATATTCATATATAACATTGGTTCTCGCTTTGGTCTGTGTTCTAAACAATGACTTGGATATAACACTTTAGAGCAGTGGTCTCCAACCCTGGTCCTGGATGACCACTGCCCTGTACATTTTGTGTTTTCCTTGCTTTGGCACAGCCACTTTAACTTTGCAAAGGCTTAATAATGATTTGATTAGTTGTGTCAAGTGAGCTGGGAGCAGGGAAAGCACTTGGGGACAATGGGTCTCAAGGACCAGGGTTGAAGACCACTGCTTTAAATAGCTTCAAATGCTTTGTTGATACTTAACTTTTCTTAAACCCATATTCAACTAAATATCTATACAATTCAATTATTTGATTTCATCTAACCCTAAACCTTAACACTGGTCCTAAATCAAGCCGTGGTCCTAATCATAATTGTAGTCCTAACCCTGTTGAGTTTCACCCAATGACTATAGAAAACATGGACACTGCAACATCTCTTAAAAGTGAAGTAACCACAGATCTAGCGCCTCTACGGGTTGTCTGCAGTACAATGTGTAACTCCGCCCATCCTCATTTGTTTCACTGACAAAACAGCCCATTTTTCATCTCAATTTTTTCATCTTTATCTTTTCATCTCCATTTTCTAATACCATCATTGAGGTTTCCCTGTGCACAACTTTTATTTTCCCCCAGAAATCCCCAGAGCTTTTTAATCCTCATTCTGCTGTATCATAAGAAAGCAGGGTTACACATGGGAATTAAGTGACTGACAGTCTTAGCAGGCAAAGACTGTCCTTTCTGTTCATTACATGGAGTAGCTTAGCTGTAGTTGAACTTACATGAACTGTACTTTTACTGTTTTAACATCATACTTATCAGGAATCCAAAAACGCTTGCATCAGCTCTGTAAGCTTAATAAAGGCTGTCAAATGATTCTGGCTCCGCCTCTGGTCTCTACTGCGCAGACTCTGGTTGCAAATGTGACAACATGGTGAAAAATCTCATTTCTATAGAGCGGAAGGGAATAGAACCACAACGTCCATGTTTTCTATAGTCAATGGTTTCATCTGAAGTTTTTTATTTTTATTATTTATATTCCTTATTCCCTCTCTTTCTCTCTGCATCTCTCTCTCACTGTCTCTTTTGCATCATTAGTGTCAGTAGCTGCTTTTGGAGTAGCTCTGGAGTCTGAAAAAAACATTGGATATTGAGACAAGGGGAGCAGGGTTGGCCTCACTAACTGGGTGGACAGGATGGCCCTCTTCTCTCCTCACTACTCAGCACAATGCTAGCCAATATCTGGCATTTGTTGGCTGTTAGTGATCTGTCTTGTTGATTTGTCACTTTCGTGACATTATGTTTTCTGACAGTCTGCTCAAGCTTTCAGAAACAAGGCAAATCATGGGTTTGGGTCAGGAACCACTAAACCTGCTACATTTGAAACTTAAACCCACTCATATGTGCAAACAGAGATTGCTTGATGCAACAGTGCTTTGCTTTGCAGATTATTTATTTGTAATATTTACTAGTATAAGTATTAGTAGACAATTATTATTTTGACATTCAGTCTTTATTTTGACACATTCAGTCACTCTCAGTCACTCACATCTCATAAGAAATAAGCCATTATTTTGACATTACAAAACATAAACATGAGAAAATGGGTCATTATTTCAACATCTATAGTTCAAATCTCAGGGGCAGGTCCTTATTCTGGGGCTATTCCACTTAGCTCCTTCTCAAGTGACAGTTTTGTTGATAATTGTGCACCACAGTTACACTGGAATTCACTTGTTCCATTGCTCAGGCACTTATGGTTGCGGTTATATACCATATTGTGCTGGGTTGCATAGCTCAACGTGGAGCATGCAGCCTTAAGATTAAGATTAATTCCACAATAAAATGCTAAATACAGTATTTTAGTGTGAACGATTAGTGTTAAATACTGCAGAATCTGGCCAAAAAACTTTAAAAATGGAAGAGCAAAATTCCTGTTTTGTGGCATGCTAAGAAAACCGAGGAGAGAAAAGAAGGCCTAGCGGCAATTCACACATTCCGCACACGTTCAAATTTTCTATCAACCTGTGTGGTTAGAGAATTTTTGCCCTGAGCACTTCGACACACTCACACAGTAACAGAAAGAAGAAAGGGATTCTTCTCTGCTGAGGAATGTGTGCCTGTACAGTTTTGATGTGAACGTACTTGAGAGTGGGAAGAAGGCCTCACACAGCTAAGGCCTCATACTTAAAAAAAAAGGGTAAAAACAAATGATAAAAAAAATGAGACGTCACATTTTATTCAACTCACAGCTTCTTTCTTCCTCTATCTCTCGTCCCTCTCTTAAGCTGTGATGAGGCAGGGCAGGTGGCTCACTTCGTTTCTCCTTACACTTGATTGTGCGCTGAGATAACTCAAAGTACACTGTCACATTTCTCTGTACCACCAACAGTTCTCAGTCACACATCTCGCAGTAACAAAGTTATCTCTGACGCTGTGAGCTTTCGCCTAAAACCTCCTCCCCTCCATCCTCTTTCGTTTGAACAATGACTCTGGCAATGAAGTGCAGATTTTCATCTCCAACTGCACAGCTCTTGCGTAGTTTCTCACTGCTGAGACCTGGGAAAATCTGAGGCTTATAGATTTTACATGATGGTCTGTATCGAAGTAATGAGATGGAAAGGGCAGTTTTATTGACAACAAAACACAGAGCCCGTATTTCAACAAAAAGGTGTTGACTATATTGCTAGAAAATCCTCTTAACTGTGGTAAAATCACTGTATCACATGGCCTTGTAGTGTATTGCCTTATTCTGTTAGTTACAAAATATGGTATGATAAAATTGATTGATTGATTGATTGATTGATGGATTCTTTATTGCCATTGTTCAGCACAAGGCAACAAAATGCAGTTAGCATCTACCAGAAGTGTGTGTATGTTTCTGGGGCTGGTAACTCTGATGTCTTGGTCTTTCCTTGCCTTTCCTGGGACCAATGTTTGATGGTCTTTGTGACTACATTTGAATACTTTTAAAATACAAGAGGTGAAGAATCTGAAATATAAAACATATTCTGGTTTGTGTAACATTTTTTGTTTAACAAATAATTCTACATGTTTTACTTCATAGTCTGAAACACTTCACACATTTTTTAGGTGTGTCCAAACTTTTGACTTTGATGCTACTTTTTATATAGTAGCATCAAAGGTTTGGTAGTATGCACTTTACTGAAATCTCTACTAAAACACACATGAGAGGAGACACACATGAGATTACCATGGTCTTTATCTTAGGAGACCCATTTGAGCAGCAGAAGGCTTATGGTAAAATCTCATTTGTCTTTGCATATAGTCTCATTGTTGTCTAGGAGAAACTACAGAGACATTAAGGAGTTATCCTTTTAGATTTTCCTTTCCTCTGGTTTCTTGTCCTCAAATGCTTCGGTTGGTTTGTGCCAAACATGTCCTTTGTTACTGTGCCCGAATGATTTAACTTTGGATTCATTTGTCCAAAGCACATGGCTCCCAAAGTCCTGGTCTTTGTCTGATGGCCCTTGTCTGATGATTTTTGACAGCAAGGGTCTCCTCCTTGAACACCTCCCATGAACATCAAATTAGCGCAGTCTCTTTCCAATGGTAAATGTATGTACTTAAACTGTGGCAGGAGCTAATTGTAGGTTTACTGAGGACAATTTAGGATCGTTCTTTACACGTCTTGCATTCTACTCTTGGGCTGAACCTGCTAGCATGACCTGACCTTGGCAGTGGACTGATTTCTGATTGTTCTGAGATCTTTTTAAATCCCGTCCCAGATTCATATGCATCCACAATCTTCTTTCTGAAGGCCTAGGAAAGCTTTTCAGATCTCACTATGATGATCCCACCTAATCAAGAGCAAATGAAGCTAAATGTCTGAGGTTTAATTAAGACATGCTTCTCCAAAACCTCTAATGATGTTCTAATCATCTGCAGCTAATGAGCCGCACCTCATTTTAATTCCAGGACTTTTTAGTAGTAAAACTTATCAGGGAGTTCTAATGTTTTCCTCACAAGATAATTATATTTGTAATAATTAATTATTTTCATTTTACAGATATTTTTTAAAGACATACCTTTTTTGTTTGTTTGTTTAATTATATTACCTTAATTTCTCAACATTAACATATAACATTGCCCCATATATATATGGGGCAGTGGTGGCTCAGCGGTTAGAGCACCGGGCTATCAATAACAAGGTTGCGGGTTTAATTCTCGGGCTCGGATCCTTGAGCAAGGCCCTTTACCCTCTCTGCTCCCCGGGCGCTGGAGTTGGCTGCCCACCACTCTGTGTGTGTGTGTGTGTGTTCACTACCACAGATGGGTTAAATGCAGAGGACACATTTTGCTGTACAGTGAACACTGCACAGTGACAAATATGTGCACCTTTACCTTATATATGTTTGTACTACTTTACCAATTCAAACCAGTTCTTAGCCAGGCCCAATTTTTGATCTAACCGCAAGAGAGACACAGTGGAAACTTCAGACTGTTGCGACAGAGACAATACATATTCTATATGATACCAACATTAATTACCATTATATTAGCATTATCTGTGATTGTAGTAGCGTATGCTATCAGCTAACATAAACACAGATACTATAAAAACATAGATCCACCAATTTTCACTAAATGTGTTTTACCCAGCCATTTAGCAAAAAATAGCACTTAGGAATTCATCATGAAATGATTCTAAAAAAAAAAAAACTGAAGGTCCTGTTCAGTCCTAACATTAACATTCACTTGATGTGTGGAGTCCTAGAATGTGTGTATAGCCAATCAGATTTTAAACCAGAACCAAATGTTCTAATTTTAACTTGCATCTAGAAATATAGAACTTTATTGATGTTGGATATTTTAAGGGGCAGAAGGGGCAGATTCTGGTTCTGATTGACAAACGTAGGGATATGCCTGCAGTTAGAAAAACAGAAAGCAAAACTGAAATCAGACGAACACACACAGTTTCACTCTCTGATCACGCTTCTTACGAAAGACTAAAACAGCGTTCTGACATAACATTTGGCTTCGCAAGAATAACATCAAAGCAGTGTAAACCAAATGTAAACGTCAGACTGGCTCTGATATGGAGATACAATCTGCTGTGCTTTTCAACAAACTTCCTTACAAAATGGCAAAGAGCCCTTGTCCACGCATGATCTTCTACCTGTCAGAATGAGTTGAATTTAACCTTTAGGGTTAATGTGTCATAGTGGAGTCAAATTACTAAAATGTAAATTTAAAGATGCATTTTTTTTCCAATGTTGTGAACTTTAAAACATTAAAACTGCACTTATATAGTTACTTTTGGAATTGGGGGTACATTTCACATCTCCAAGATAAACCTTTTGTTGTTTTGTTATTGTCACATTGCATAAATTTTGAAAAATAATATTAATAATTACAGTACATTTATTTTTACTATAATCAACATATTTTAGGCACCACATATACAAAACAAAAATAAACTAAATTACTCCTATTTAAATGTCTGAAGTATTATTGACTGCCTTCACATCCTGATTCATACATTCAACTTATATAATTAATTAATTAAATTTTCATTTGTTTGTTTGTTTGTAAATTATCTCTATTAACAGTATACAACAACAAGCCAATTTGACATTTTTAATATGGCAGCAAAATAGTGGCTATTTCGGTGTCACCATTGCTCATTTCAAGTTACCTACTACAGTGGCAACTCCAGAGTTTCTAGCACAAATGCAGGCTAGCATGTATGAATACAGAGGCATGCAAATGTGTAGGCACCCTTTGTCAAAATCTAGACTTCTGTGAATAGCTAAGAGAGAGAGCTAAAAGATGATCTGAAGTTGAAGATGAAACTTTCTTTGATATTTTCATTAAGATTTACATTTCATTTCCATATTTTACAGTTTCCAAACTATATAAAAATGTGGTTGGTGTGGCGCAACAGATAACACCACTACCTGCCACTGAGCTACCACACCATGTGGGAGACTGGGGTTCGATTCCCAGTCTGGGTGACTATGCTGCGCTACACCAATAAGTTGTAATAAGTCCTTGGGCAAGACTCCTAACACTACACTGACCCTCCTCTGTAATACAAGTAACCCTGTAAGTTGCTCTGGATAAGAGCATCTGCTAAATGCCATAAATGTAAATGTAAATGTAAAAATAGGCCCAAAACAAAAGAGTGGCCACTCATGGTCAGTATCTAGTAACCCCCTCTATGGCAAGGTGTCCCAACTTTCAGTTTGAGGCTTTCAGTTCATGTATGAGGGATTATCACAAATATTCCAGGCAAAAAGCTTCTAGTTCTACAAGATCTTTGAGCCATATTACATGCACTGCTCCTTTGAGGCCTATCCACTGACTTTAGATGATGTTTAGGTCAGCGGACTGTGAGGGCCATACCAAAACTTTCAGGAAGTCCATTAACAATTAAGCGGTGTGTTTAGGATCACTACCCTGCTGTAGAAGTCATCCTTTAATTACCATTAGCTTATTTCCTGATGGTGAGATGTTTGTGTCCAGAATTTGTTGGTGTTTAACTGATTCATTCTGCCCTCTACCAAAGAAATGTTCCACTTGCCACTGGCTGCAATAGAAGCTTATGAAGATGCAGGAAAGATTTTCTTCTGACATGAAAGTCATGTTGGTGCAAGTATCACTGTGGAGTAGAGAAGTGCACCACCACTCCAGAGTCTGCTAAAAACGTTCTGATGGTCTTTTGAAGGCAAATGGAGGTTTTGATTTGCCTTTCTAGCAGTCCCCTAGCAGTTCTACCTAAAGTGTTCTTGACCTCCACTGTTGCTGTTAACGGCCATTTCTTGATAACATTACGAGCTGAGTAAATTACTACATGAGAACATTTTGCTGTCATCTTGTAGCTTTCTCTTGCTTTGTGGACATACGTTATTTTAGTGGAGGGCTAGGCAGATGCCTAGAGAAGCCTATGGCTGCCGACAAGGTTTTAGGTGTCATTTAGGAGTTTTTATAAAGCTAGATAATTGCATCACCAGGACTTCCATGACAACGATTTTGAAAAGGGCATAGGCCTAACAATCTAATTAGGGTAAAAGTGAATGGTAAAAGTTAAATGTTAAATCTCTTGTGGTGCACATACTTTTGCATGGCTCTTTTTTCCCTTTTTCCACTTTCAAATGTGTGAAATACAAAACTACACTAGTTTTGCTAGGTATGTTTCTTCTTTAACAGGTATGCTCATGTTATGCGCATGCCAATGTATACCTCTTTGTTTTTGCCTAGATTATGAAACTGTTCCTTCACCTGTCCAAGGCAATTTTACCAATTCAATGAACAGATTTGCCCAAAAAGTGATTTAAGTCCTCCAGGCCCTTCCAGCTAGCCCCTATTCCCTGCCCTAACATACCTGATCCAGCTTATCAGCTAATCATCAGGTGGCTTTGGGGTTGAGCAGTGCAGTGGATTCCCTGGACTGTACTTGAAACCACTGTAATAAAGCTATGTTGGGATCTGGATTACAGCAAAAACATGGACTGGCTAGGGGGCCCTGAGAGCTGGCTTGAGAACCACTGCCTTGGTCAGATGAAGAACTTTAAACAAAACCAGGTCATTGAATTGATAAAATAGCATGCAATAGATGAAGGCTGAGAGAAAGGTTGGAGTCTATAAACGACAACGGCCAATATGGAGGTATACACGCTAATGTGCTAATTAGCATGCAAGCTTGCAGCTGAGCACCTTTGCTGTAGCAGTAGTTGCTCATGAATGTAAAATATCTGCTTAGTCAAGTTCACTAGTGTTTTGTTTTTTTCTAGATAGCCCTTGACAAGTGAAAGGTGTTAATATTTCATAATGAAGATATCAAACCACTAGGATAAGGTTTTGTGGGACAGCTAGCACTCGTGGCTTCCAGACACGTCTTCAGATGGAAGGACCAGTCATAAGCAACACCATAATAATATCCTTGCACGTACTGTAACTAACAGACTTGATCTTTCGCTTTCACATATCAGGCTTAGTGGTTTAAAGACTGGTTTCAACAAATGTGGGAAGAACAAAAGAGAGAGAGAGAGATAAATTAGTTTCTCCTTTTTATGATTCCCTTTGTGTTAACCAGGACATTTTCGAGGTACAAACACAAAAGCTTGTTTAGTGTTAATGTTCACGTACTACTACCCACTCTAATGTTTTATAGGTTTAATGCATGTTAGTTTCATGACACAGGTGCTATCCAGGGTTTAAGATTCTAAGACATGAGAATGAGCTTTCTAGCAATCACCAGAAACTCAGCTTCTATCAAAACATGCTGACATTGGTGTGAGGAAGAAAACAACACAGACACCCACTAAAAAACAGAAGTTGCTGATGGTGGTTAAGAGATGTAGGGCCCGCGTGATTCGTGTGGATGGATGGGACGACAGGGTGGGAGAGGAGGAGAGGAGTTCTCTCTTTCTCTTGCCCTAATTTAAACTCAACAGGAAGGCCTGAGCGAGGCCTGCTGTAGCTGTCAGCCCTTTTCGCTTCCCTTTTTCCCCAGCAGGGAGAGGTAGCAGCGGCCTCCATGTTGCAGGCGCAGCCCCAGCATCTGCTCTGAGTCACGCAGGGTGGACTGCTGACCTCTTCCTCACTCCTTGTCTATCCCCCACCCTTTTCTTTTTCTCACCTTTCTCATGCCTTTATTTCTTTGTAAGCAACCACACTGACCATTTGTGACGGACACAGATGGAATTTGGCTTCCACTTTTATTCCATCCGTGCAGTAAACACACATACACACCAGTAAAAACATACAGTGGACAGTGAGCACACGTGCCCAGAGCAGTGGGCAGCCATTGCCTCGGCGCCCAGGGAGAAGAGAGGGTAAAGGGCCTTGCTCAAGAGCCCAACAGCAGCAGCTTGCCTAGCCCGGGTATCGAACCCACAATCCTGTCATCAATAGCTCGAAGCTCGAACTGCTGAGCCACCACTGCCCTTTTTTAAGATATGGCACTCCCTTAGTATCGAATCCTAGTTTCTCTACAGTCCCTTAGTATCAGAACCAGCAGGTTTGTTTGCATTCCCTTACAAGAAATGGCATGTTAACCTACATTCTCTTAGAATAGTAGTATTATGGTAAATTGTGGTTTTCCCACAGTCCCTAACTAACAGAACCAACATGTTTTTTCACAGTCCCTTATAACCAGAGCCTACAAGTTTTTTTTTTTTTTAAATAATGCTCTAGCAACTTCACCAATATTACTGCTAAAACCTACAGTCCTCTCCCTACAGTCCCTTAGTAGGTATATTGGTTGTGGTGCTAGGGAATTATTTAAAAACTGGTTGGTTCTGGTACTAAGGGACTGTGGAAAAACTGGTTGGTTCTGGTACTAAGGGACTGTGGAAAAACTTGTAGGTTTTGGTACTAAGGGACTGTGAGAAAACGTTTGCTACACTCTTGTTGGGTTTCTTTGTTTTTTTTTTACAGTCCCTTAGCACAAGAACCTCATGGTCCATTATTTACAGAACCTACAAGTTTCCCCCAGGTTTTCTCTTAGTACCTGAACAGACAACTGTTTTATGCAGTTCCTTATATAGTTCCTTATAGTTCCAGAACCTAGTTTGCCTACAGTTCCTTAGTATCAGAACCCAATTTGCCTACAGTCACTTAAAATTAAATGTTAATTTTGTTACTTTTTTAAGCATGTATTGATTTTCTGAACAATGGATAGTTAGCTATAAGTTTGATTAGCATCCTTTATTTTCTAAAATATGTAGAAAGCGTACTAAAACGCCTTTCCTTAATCTCCATTTATGACATTTTACTAAGCAAACTAAGCATAGATTCAGTCTGTAAAGAAGTATGAAATAGTAACAATATTGCTACTACTGCAAAAGCTGCTAGCTGAAATGCTAACTATCAGGTTATGGACTCTTTTCCTCACAACTTTCCATCTGGCCATTTCTTAGTATTCCTATCCTCCCTTCCATTTACTGTCTTTTCGTTTTTCTCTCCTTAATTATTTCCTCTCGTCTCCTTCTTGAGTACAGTGCAGATCAAATAAAATGACAACAACAAAAAAATAAATAAAAAAGACACTTTCAAGAATAAATCGCAACATCTTCACAAATCATTTTTGATCAAGACCAATCCCATCATGAAGAATTTCACAACTGGGGTGCCATTTAGCTGTTGTTACTAAGTAACTCATCCTAAGTACAATATTTAATTTTTACAAGCTATCTTTGCTGAGAGTAGCTTAAATGAGTATCAGGTTGATGCAACAGTCATATCCATGTATTGTGTTGCCTTCTGCACTTATAGACAACAGATAACCGATCAGCTCTGACTCATTTTCTCAGTCACAAATGATTCAAAATTCTTACAATGCTACTCCCTCGCTCTTTCTCGCTCTCCCTCTCTCGCTCGCATTTTTTGCACTTTTCGCTATGAATGTAAGAATCATGTATATTCATTTTCGAACTACAACAAAACACAGGTAGCTAAAACAAAATCTTACTGTATAGCACAAATGAAACTCAAGCTACATCAAGCTAATGGCAAGACGTCTTCTGAGGATGCTTGCTGCTGTTGTCCCATGATGACATCTGCTCGTAGTCCAAGGCTGGTATTCAACAGAGTTGTGTCTTGAGTTAGAGGGCTGATCAGATTCGTCCATTTTTCATGACGTCCTTTGTGATAATGATCGATTCTAGATCTGCACTTCTAACCAGGCCCAGAATCATTACAGATGAGTGACACACACACACATACACACACACACACACACACACACACACACACACACACATACAATTACACCATCAGACTCAGATACAACATTTTCCATTAACCACTTCAGAAAATATGGTAATTGCTATCAGTCACAGTGACAGGTTCATGCTAGCTATCATACCTAGCTATAAGTTGCATTTTCTATTAACAGTAAGACAGAGAAAATAAAAGCCACAGATAATGATACTACCTATTTTATTGTGTTATTGTTATATTATTTTAACATATGTGATCAGAGTCAGTTACAGTTATCTTTCTAAAAATTAGAAAATGTCTTAGGAAAAAAATAAACCCTTAAAAGAAACACTTCTGCGATGTTGGCAGGCCATAGACTGATTAAGAGGTTAAACCAACAGGCTCTTAAAATTTATTTTCAAAAGTCCAGTCATTATTTTTTTAGCAGATAAAAACAATTGCTTTAAAACTAGAACTTGATGGAACTTTAATAGTTTTATGCTGTAATGAAATTTCTACCAGCTTTGCAAAAAGTTTCAGAGTGCTTTTCTTCTCATCAGATTTGCTGCTGGTTGTTTAGATGGGCTGGATAAGGCGCTGAGTAGTGCTTTGAGGTTGGGTTTTGAGGGATGCTTATATCTGGGTAGTGCCCAAGTGGTATGATGCAGCTTCCACTGCCTTAAAATTGATGTAACACCAGCTCACTGGGGTGTCTAAACAGATATTGTTTTGTAGCTGATTCTCCATCATGTGCATGTCTGTAACTTTATTTCTAATCGGACCCTTGTCTGCAGGGGTGGCACAGGGTGGCAGTGCCCTTTCAAAACATGACTGCCCCCCTGGTGAAGTCCCATTACATGACTAGTTAGTAAGCTTTCCTAACACTACTTTAGCAGCCTAATAAATATTAAAAAAGACTTTTCTGTGTTATTGAGCAGCTAACAAATATTACTTTATTGGTTTGCACAATCACATTTCTTAAATATACTGTAGTAAAGTGGTAAACACTACAATGTGGGCTTTGAGAATGTTAACTTAGTGATCTGACTAAATCAAATTGGGATTTCACCAGACTACCCCCAAAAGGTTCTTGGTCACCTCTGGGTCATCCCATTGAAAGATCCTGAGATTGCCACTGCCTTAAAAAATTTATTATGATTCACAAGAAGACATTTGACATCTGTGTAAACCTGGAACACAGCATTTTTCAGTTAGTAAATCCTCAAAGAATATATTCTTACATAAAACCAGTCACTCTAAATTCACCCAGTGTAAAGAAAAATCTAACATCTTCTTAATATCTCTGTAGTTTCTCATAGACAACAACGAGATCAGATCTTAATGAGCATTAATCCTCTGCTGAGAAAAATAATCTTACATGTGTATGGCAAGCCATTTTAATAACTCTGTAATGTAGTATTTACCAGTATACACTCTCATTTCAGATATCAGCTATAAAATGTTTAATAGTAATAATATCAGATCTACAGAGGTACTAAAATGTTCAGACCAGACACCTTCCTTAAGGAAATTTTCACTAGTCCTACGCTACCATTACTTTACATTTTTACTAGTAAACACTCCAGTCACAGTTTACTGGTAGGAATTATAGTTCTACATATATATTCTGGATTTAGGATATGTGCAGTTTTAAATCTCTAAAATAGAATGTTACATTTCTATGAATTTGACTAGTAATAATACAATGAAAATAAAAATGAAATAAAAACGAGTTTTTACCAGTAGAAATGTTATTACAGATAAGAGAAAGTGAAATTCAGTGTAAATCAATGGTAACATATGACTATGTCGAAACTGCATGAAGGATATGTTACCCTATCTGTAGATCTCATAGCTGATATCTAAAATGAGAGTTTCTATTAATAAAAATACATTACAAATATCCTGAATTTACTTTTTTACTTTAGGGCTATTATATCTGGTATCACTTAATGAAACATAAGTGTCATCACAAATAATTCTCCTGAGTGCTTGGAAGCAGCCTTTCAGACCATGGCGTTGTAAAACATGTGTGCCTTGGCAGTTCTTGGGTTGTTTCTGACCATCTGTACTAATTTCCTCTCAGCTGAGGGTGACAGTTTGGGAGTCCCAAGTTTGGGTGTCCCAAGGTACCAAGGTGGCTACACCTCCCAAACACTTCTGTGCAATTGTTTCAACTGGTGATTTATAAATCTGCAGTTGTTCTTGTGTACATCTACAATTATCCTTGCACTGAGCTCCTTGGACTTTCCTGTTTTACTGTATGTTGGTCAAGCCAACAATCCAATGAGTGCTGTCAAACAAACCCTTTTTAAGTGATCAAAGTTATGCCAGCAGCTGTAGTCAATTATGATCACTAGCAGAAAGTTAAGAGGCCTTGGCCATAGCTAGTTCCAAAACATAGTTTTCATATTAATAATATGTAGATATATGTTTGATCCTGTGAGTATGATTAGGACCCTGCGTTGATATAAAAAAACAAAACATTTAAACTATATTATTACAAAATTATGTTGAAAATCTATGTTGCCCAACATTGCAAGTAGGCATGTATGATATATGTATTGATATATCATTGCTGTCATGCAAAGAAAATGTATTGTATCTCCAAAAACCCAACTTTACAGTATATAGAAAAAAAACTTTCTTAATTTTGATGGAAGTCAATGTGAACAGTAAATTTGGAGGATTTTTATTGGCCCATTCATTTTGAAATTTGTCTCAGAGTAAAGCACAGCTGCCAGATTAAAATGTCCAAAATGTCCAAAAAGAGAATGTGTTTATTTCAAAAGTGAGTTTTTTCATAAACAATTTTGGAAAGCAGAATTTCCCACTTTTTGTAGCGTAAAAAAGTGATTTCCCTTCAGGACCGCGTACCAGTGGATCTCCTACAGTGATGTCAGCACAATACACGTGCATGTGTAACCGATAAGCAGTTTCAAAAACATTCTGTCCTTCCGCTGTCCTGAAGGACAGTTCTGTCAGAACTGACTGACAGGGGGGTAAAAAGGGGAAATTTACCAGAAGAAAGGAAGAGGAGTGGAAGGCTGTCGGGAAACTGTGTGAGCGTGTGGGGGGGTGGGGGCGAGAGACAGAGAGAGAGAGAGAGAGAGACAGATAGGCATGGTGACCGCACACCCATGGTGGTAGATGGCATCTGGGACAGTCTGATTACCTCAACAAAGCACACACACAAAAACCAACTTCCTCTCAAGCTGGGGGACTTTGTGGCAAGAGACTGTAGTGAGCCTGATAGTGTAAGAACATGCACACATGCACACACACACACAAACACACACACACTAATTAACACCTGTGTGAGGATTTTAGTTATTTCCTGGGTCAAATTCAGGACTGTTCTGTGGATACATTTTGACTACAGCTCTCTTATCTATCTATAGAACATTCATTCAATACATATTAAAATTCATCTCTTAGGACATCAACACAACACAATATGGTCTGTGAGGATGAAGCTGCAATATTTAGGCTATCACTTTTGATTATTCTAGTAATTATTTCTATTTTTCTACTGATTATTTTGATTATAAATCATGCTTATTAATTAGTAACTACAATGGCCAAAAAGCAGACTTCCTAAAGGTATAAAAGTACACCACTGAGGCACATTTCGTTAAATACATTATATGGACTAGAATATTGGGACACTTGCTTTTTGACTGTTTCTTCTGAAATCAAGGGTATTAAAATAGTTTAATCTGCTTTTGTTGGAGTAGCTGTCTCTACTGTCCAGGAAAAAAGGCTTTCTACTAGCTTTCTACTAGAGCATTGCTGTAAGGATTTGATTGGAACAGCAACAAGAGCATGATTACCACCTCACCTCACCCTCAACCCCCAAATCATGCCAAAAAAGCACTGGCTGGAGCACCATCACTCCAGAGATCTCAGTTCCACTGCTCCACAGCTCAATGCTGGGGGCTTATTACCCCTCTAGCCTACGTCTGGCATTAGGCATGGTGTCAATCTGCTCCAGAGAGTTCTATTCTTTTGGCAGTACTTCTCTACAGTGACTTGGTAAGCTGTGTGTATGTGTAATTGAACATCTGTGTCAGCACTGGGTGAACCTTAAAGTAACATTGCATTCATTAGAAGGGTTGTCCACAAACATTTGGACAGTGGATAGTGTATGCTACAAGATATGCTGTGTTATCTTAAATGTCCACTGTCTTCAAAAGCATAGACACAGGCTGTACTTCAGGAAACCAAAATCACGTTGTGTCCGTTGAGAGGGAACTTCCCAGCTAGCTTGTCAAAGAAGATGAGAAGTACTGGAGGAACATTTTCAGGACAGCAGTGCGCTGCGCTCTGCCACGCCACGCCTGCAGCCCACAGGGTCAAGCTAGTCCTCACTTCTCTTTCTCTTACTGAAAAGTAAAATTGCTGCAATTGAGCAATGGGCTCAGGAGGGAAAACGTTGATCTCCGGTTCTAGAATCAACGACTCAATTCACGCAATTCTAGAACCACAAGTACACTCCCATTGTGACATCACAATGCCACTTTTTTTTAGGTGGTGGGGGGGCTGTTTTGATTAGAAACTGCTCACTCAATTCAGAGATGAGGCAAGACAGCAGTTCTCCAACAGACCTAAACTGGATTCACAGACTAAGCAATACATCCTTATTTATGGGACATTCCTATGTAATCGCATGGCATATTGCATAATACTACACTACTTAAAAGTACTAAATGTACTACATTAAATCTTGCAAAATTGCAGTTTTCAACATATCCTACAGTGACTGACTTCTTTATTACTTGTAGACACTGTAGCTGTTCAATGAATTTGGTACTTCATTCAGTACTTTAATGGCTAAACTTGTAAATTGACATAAGCGAAAGATTTGCAGTTTCTAAGGTAAATTAGGATTAAATTAATGCCTTTGATGCAATAGGAAAGAGAATAAAAAGCAATAAATAAAAGAAAGAAAAAAGAAAGAAAGAAAGAAAAGAGGGAAAGAACGTGAATCATAGACATAAACATTTATTACTTTATATTATAAGTAATTTGACATAAGAACACTTAATTAATATGCAATACATAAAATAATATTGTTAATATGTTAATGGGCTTCAAAAGACAATATCTGTTGTAAATTGAATACAGATTTATACTATAAAATATTTGCCTTTTCAGATAATGTGATGTATTTTTTATATATGTTTCATGTATTTAAATTCACCTTTAAGAAAAATTACTTCTTTGTGTACTTGTGTGTTTTAGTAAATGGACTGACCAAAACATGAATGTAAGCTTCTCTATCAAAAAAGTATATATAATTTTGACATTTAATGTAACTGATGTGGCTGGACAGGCATAATGTAGAAGGCCTGTCATGAGGGGTTGAGTCAGGCCTAATATGGTGATTCTCAATGCATCATCACCAGTAAACTGCCAAACACAAAGTGCAACAATGTGTCCGGTATGAGGCATTTGTGGCCAACCACCTCTGCCACTGGTTGCAAACATACAGTAGTTACCTTTACAGTTGCAGGTATTTAAATGTGTACAGAATTTACACTTTTAGTGTACAGTTACATTATTGTTTATTTTACAGTTACAGTTATTGTATCATTTACTTCATTGTTTAAAATGTAAAATTATACTTTCTGTTACAGTTACATGTATACTTTAAATATTTGTTATAAATGTCAATGTATATCTAGAATAGGTTCGTAGGGTTTTCCTTTTACCAAGGAAAGAGTTCTGCAATTGTCTACTTTAGTTATATTCGATGGTCTTCCAGGCCTATTGGTGTTGCCGAGCTCACCAGTGCATTTCTTCTTCATGTTTTGTTTTTGCTAGCGCTTCGATTTTAGTTTGCTGTGTTTTGTTCAGCCTAATCTTGGCCTCCTTTACCATCACCTCTTTGCATTTTGCATATTATGAGTTTCCTTATGAGATACCAAATGGAAATTCAGCTCTAGGAATCAACTCTAGACTTTAACTTATCATAAATTAATAAGGAAACCAGACCAAATCTGGCCATGAACCTGCCTGTCAACAGTCAACAGTCCAATAGTTTAGTAGTTCCTTTAGTTTAATACTGTAAATAATCTGTGTTCTGTGTTTTTGTTACTTGTCATATGTGTTGCTCTCACCAAGACAAATTCCTTGTATGTGCAACATACTTGGTGAAATAAAGAGATTCTGATTCTGATTCTGATTTAATTACTTTTTGAGCCTGTGAAAAAAATGGCTGTAATTCTTAAATGGTTAATGCAATATCTTTGTGTATGCAAGTGCATGTGTGTGTTCTTTACAGTTTGCATCCTGCAAATCAAATATTTTCTCCAAGCCCTTCATCACAAAGTCTGTGATAGCATCACTAGCTCTCGCTCACTAATCACTAAGTTTTTGTTTTGTTAATCCAAGAACAACAAAAGATGTTTGAAGCTGCCAAATTCACCTCCTTCAAAATCTGATAAGATACGACTACACACAGTTTCCAACACACACTTACAAACCATTTTTCTGTGCTTTATAATTGATAAGATTCTTCCAGTAAAATGACCCACATTGTTTATGAGAAGAGAAAAGACTCAGGCTTCTTAGAAACAGCAGTGTGGTTTGTGTGTTTGAACTTGACCAGAGGAAGAAAAAGAACATATAATGGCTGACATCATGGTGACCACGGGCACAGAGTAAAGGAAGTTTGAGTGACAAAGTTTATCACAGAGTTTATACAGTTTTGTTTTGTATATTTATGTAAAGGGGGGACAGCCCAACACATTTAGTTTTTTTGCTAAATAATATTGATAGATACGTGTCAAAATTATTTGAAAAAAGTATGTGAAAGTAGTTTAATTTTAAGATTTTAAGATTAATAGTTCTTTTATGCAGGTTAGCTGCACATCTCTGCTGCAAACATAAAAAAAAAAAACAACATACACTTTGTTTTAAACACCTAGTGTTAGTAAACAATTTAGCCAAAAGCAGACTAAGCTTTAACACGGCAGTTTACTTCATAGGCTGGGCTAGTTTTAGCAGTATTGCAGTTAGTAGTAATTAGTAGTTGCAAATACAACTAATATAATAAGTATAACAGTATATAACAGTTTTGTATATCGCTGTATGTGTCAAATGAAAAACATATATATAGGGTGTTTATAGCAATATAAAAGTGGCAGACTGGACATGAAACACAAACATCTTGTTGGTGCCATTCCTCTGTTTGACTGCTGAAAGATTCATCTTTGAATCTTCTTTCTTTGGTCTGTGTTTTTTTACCTTTATTTATTTATTTATTACTACACATAAAACGTTTATTATGTAAATGTGTCTTTAGGGTCAATCCTGAGAAATATCTGTCTGATTGTGGTCAAACATTGCAGGTAGTCTTGGGATGGGAACTCAAGAAAATTACCAAAACTTATTAAGTAGTAGTTATATACACAGTAATATACAGTACATAGTTTATATAGCTTAATACGTAAGATATGAGACATCCTTTTTTGGTTTGTCTTAATTTGTTTTTGGTGATTTTATTTAGAGTTTTTAAGCTGTCAGCCTTTCAACTCACGTTTTTATATCCATTTAATGATGTGGAAATTTGGAATGAGTCAAATGAACTTGGCTCTGCGGGTTATGGCTATGTCTGTATGTAAAACTGGATTTTCATGTCCATTTAATGATGTGGAAACTTGGAATGAGTCAAACGAATTTGGCTCTGTGAGTTATGGCTGTCTGAACATAAGACAGGATACATCCCACATATTATTCAGCTATTTTGAGTAAGGTGGATATTTTCCAGATTTTTGAGTGCAATCAACTTGTAATAACTGAGTTTACTCAGTTGCCATTGGCAGACGGGTGGTGATTGGTCCATGTAAGCTTAAAAACGGGACACAAAAAAATACACTGATATTGGATTTAATCATTTGTCTCATTTTGATTCTTCTCAACAAGTACCAGTAATCAGGCGGTGCTGGTTCAGTTATATGATACTGGGTATATACATAGTTGTACTATGGTTCAGCGCAATGCAACATCTTTGAGTAAAACTAAGACCTTTTCCATTGGCTCCTGTCACCATCTATTTGCATACTGGGCTTGGCCTCACCCCAGGCTACACTCTCTTAAGAATTCAGTTATGTTACATGTCACGCTTGACTGTTGATGGTGATCGGAATCCGTCAAAAAAAAAAAAAAAAGAAGTTATTCACTTCATTCAACATTTGCTCCACTTCAGAATTATTTTTAACTCTAAGTAATAAATTAACTCAAATTAATAACACTTAATTCCTTAATTTAATTTACATAATCTTCACTTGAAAAATAATGTCAAGACTTTCTTTTACTTAAATAAGTAAGTTGTAGCCAATAATTGGAACAAGTGAGCAAAACTCATGTTACGAAGTCATCTGTATTTCTGTATTTCTTAGAAGCTTGCATTTC
The DNA here is from genome assembly GCF_030463535.1 of Salminus brasiliensis. Classification (NCBI taxonomy): domain Eukaryota; kingdom Metazoa; phylum Chordata; class Actinopteri; order Characiformes; family Bryconidae; genus Salminus; species Salminus brasiliensis. Next base: position 13,545,029 of record NC_132902.1, on the reverse strand, counting down.
GTAGTTGTAAAAAGTGGTTTGTCCATTTGTTGTTCCAGGCAGTTTAACTGGATCAAAAATAGTTTATTGAAAGAGTTGAATAAACCTACTTCCATTGCCTTTTTTAAGACCATCCACTTTTAACAGTGTCGCATATATAGTCCAATCAACGTACAAAGAGTAGTCCAAAGCTAGACAAAAATTGTCACGATTTGAAGTAAATTGTAATTTCAATTTAATTTAACTTTAAATTTTCTTGTAAAAATGTTCTTGTTTTCGTGTAAATCTTTACACGACCACAGAGATTCTGCATTTTATGTGAATCTTTGATGAAAAAGATGGCATTTCAATGGAAATTAGTTTGGAAGTTTAGACAGAAAACTTTTCTAGAACAGAATAATTGGTGTAATCTGCGTTGTACATTTTGCAACACACATGTTAATGTTGTCAGAATATTATTTATGCTGCTAATATGAGCACTATATGTTACTTTATGCAGTGAGTATAAACATATTAGGGCATTTTAATATGTTTAAGTAATTATTATAGCAAACTTTAGCAAAATATGGTCATTTTACACAAGCACAAGCTTTATGTAGTTTATGTGGTCAAGTTTATTGAAGGGTGTCTTTTGGATGTACTTGATTTAACTCCAGAAGGCTTCAAGTGCACAAAATCAAAACAATGAGATGATTGACTGTATACATCATGCATAGTGTGACGCATTTACCCACTGAAAGAAAACACTGGTGCTGTGGGCTTAGAGTGTTTTGCTACAGGAAGTTTAACAGGAGAGTGGGGCAACAGAACAGATGTCTGAGAAGTTTAGCTGTTCAAGCTCAACAAGGAATGGTAGCGACAAACATCCTTACTTTGTTTGCCGTCTTTAAGTCTTCATTTGTGCTTTCATTTATAGCATTCATGCCAATAAAGCATTATTCAACAGAAACCACACACATAGCCGAGAGAGAGAGAGAGAGATGTATGTCAGTAGAGATTCAGTAGAATGGATGGAGTCCAGGAATTCCAGTCTCTTCCCATCAGAATCCGACACTGTTTATCACGTATCACTGTTGTTTAAAATGCTCTCAAATAAAGCAGGAAACTCATTCATTCTCTCTCTCTTTCTCACTCACTCTCTCTTTTCTCTCTCTCGCTTTCTCTTTCCTCCTTCTCTCTCTCTCCTTTGTCTCTGTCTCTTTCCTCTCTCTCTCCCTCTAAAGACAATGTATCTGAGGTATGTCTTAGGTGTCATTGAAAGCGAAGTACGAAAATGAACCTTGCTGAGGGTAAATGCAGTTATGTTGATACCATGGCAGTTGTGGGCTGATATCCAGTCAATATTCAGTAATACAGTGAAGCCAAAAACATATTTAACATTTATTAAATTGGGAAACTAGGACTACATCTACCTAGATTCACATTGTGGAAATAATGAATGCTCTCCCCGTTATCCATGTGGATTTCCTCCAGGTGCTCAATTTTCCCCACCCCACAAAAAACACATGGCAGATGAATCGGCTAAGCCAAATTGGTTATAGGTGTGAGCGAATGGGTGTGTGTGGTACCCTGCAATTGACTGGCGCCCTGTCCAGAGGGTATTTCTGCCTCTGATTTTAGCTAGGTTCTGGACCAACTGGACGAATGAATGACTGAATGTGAATCTAAATTCGTAATAAAAAAATTAAGTAAAAAAAAACAAAAACAGAGTAGCCCAGCAGTGTACCAGAATAGAGTGTTTGGGGTGGGTGGGACATGTCCCTCCCAAAGTAGTAAAACACCAAAAATAAACTACATATATACTAAATATAAATATAAACTAAATATATACATATTAGTGTCATTTTATTATTATTTATCTAGTTATTTTGTATGAAATCACCTGTTTTGGTGTTTTATTGAAGATTTATTGAATATATTTAAAGTGCAAGATTTTAGGAGAATTATTCTTCACTTAGTATTATGAATAAATTGTTGTATGAAAGCTGTTACCTGCCAAAGGTGCAACTTTTTATGTGTGTGTGTGTGTGTGTGTGTTTGTGTATGTGTGATTGAATTACAGCAAGGAAGAGACCAAGAGAAAAAAGAGAGATCAAATGCATTGACTGCATAATTATGTTAGTTTGCATAACGACTGCATGTCTAATGAAAGAAAGCCCTGAAATCTGAGATTTGAGTAAACTGACCTTCAGCAATTCTCCTGAAGCGAAAGTATGAGAGCGGCTCATTCTCAGTAAGTAGTAAACAAAATAACGTTTGTTGCTTGACTTGTGCAAATCAGTACTTGACGAGCTGCCAATATGGCAGACAGTCCACCCCACTACAGTTCAATTCAGGTCTGTGGGAATGAGATAATAACAATGAGAACAAAATCCCTGACGATAAATGCCAAGTCTGGACGGTTATTTTCTGAAACGAGACGCCGTGAATGAAGGAAATGTAATGTAAACCCAATTTATTCTTTCCCAACGTAGATTAGTGATTAAAGCTGCCAAAAACAGAACAGCATAAGTGCATGTAATGTTAAAAAAAAGCCACGGACAGTAGAAAAGTGCATGTATTCTGTTACATTCTACCATTGAGACACACACGAACACACCCCCTGCCTTCCCTATACACACACACACACACCCTGCCATCACCGCACCGCATTTAGTGTGCTTATCAGTGATAAACCAAATTCTCATTTCATTGTGATTCTGCATAAAGGGACTAAAAACACAACTGACATGACCAGCCGAGAAAAGTCATCTACAAATGTCCAATAGTGACAGAAGATGATATTCTAAAGTCTAATCTAAAGTGTAATCTGAAGTCAAATGCGTTTTACAAGGCAAACAACATTTTAAGCATTTTTCATTTAATTCTGTACAAGCTGGTACGGCTATTCTTTGGCAATAGAAGCTTGTAATAACACTTTTGGCCTGCCGGCAGACCATAGGCTGTTTAAGGGGTTCAATATTGTGAATCATAAAAACACACAGTTCTAGTTTTAAATCTGATTGGATCAACTACAGAATACTCAATTAAACATGCAGCTAAATAAACTTTTAGGCAGGCTGGAGTGTTTATGCCAGGTTCAGGAAAGTGGACGAGGGGTATTACCATTGTTGTATATCTGAGATGTTTTACAGTTGTGTAGGTTAGAGATTTACATACATCGACATACTGTCTTTGTCCAATCTACCATGATTTCTTGAGATGAAATAAGATGTTAAAGATTTGAGAACAAGAATTTGTTTGTTTTCAAGTCGTTTCAAATGTGAGAACAGTGAGAGGTAAAAAGTAAAAAGAGATCAAATAAAAATCTGAATAAATGAAAAACTGCATAAATAAAAGATGTACATGAACATTTTCCTTTCCTTCCTTCCAAACACATCTGATCCAACTCATCAGCCAATTTCCAAGCCTGTTTGAGATGAAAGTGAATACATATCATTTTCAAGGGGATTATGCAGGTTTTCATATTATATTATATTATTATTATATTTTATTGACTAAAAATGCATCTTCCTGTATATATGTAACAATAAAGTATAGATGTATGTGTTATGCATATGTGTTTGTTATAAATGCACAACCATTTTTTTCCCTACAAGCAATGCAACTCATTAACAGTTGGCCAGATTTTGGCACTGGCTGATGTTTGGGGATATATACAGGTATAACAAGCATTTTACAACAGCATTAATTGTGGCTCAAACTGATCATAGATTCAGAATTTATATTATACACATGGAAATTATATGATACACATGATCAGCTGAATTCAGTGCCAACACACCCAGTCACGCTATGTAATGAACAAAATCATATTGGGACTCATTACTTTATTTTGATCTAAGACTTCTAATGTTTAAATCTGGTTCTCTATTACTACTAGAGAGAAACAGAATGAGGAAGAGTTTAGGAGTTTAAATCCTCGGGATCCTTTCAACCCTAACGGAAAATGCATGTGTTCAGTAAAAGACAAGTAAAGATGTGCTTTATCATTGTCACCCACACCCATTAGCAAATATGCTGTAGCTTAAGCGCAATTGAACATACATGTGCACACACATGCATGCGCACACACTAATACGCACAAATGTGCGCACACACACACAGAAAGAAAGAGTACAATTTGCTTTCAAGAAAACGTCTTAAACAAACCAATTATGAGTGAAAAAGCTACACTTGCAATAAATATGACCTAACCCCAAAATGACCTTTCAGGATTCGGCCATTAGGTACGCCATATGCACATGCATATGTTGCACTTAGACAACATAAATCTGTCAAATTCTATAAATTGATAATGAAAAAGAAAATCCACATTTAAATGAGGTTCCTAAAATTAGTCTTTGCTCTCATGGCTCTTAACCCCCTGACTGTCTCCTGTCTCATCAGCTAACAAAATTGAATGGATAAAAAGTGCAAAAGTGACAAAATAGGCAACTATATAGTTTTCAGTTAATGTGTATAACATCATGTCACTAAATTCATACATTAGTCTGGTACAACAGCATTATTAATTACTCGCAAACTGAGATAAATAACTGATCAATACAGAGATTTATCAGTCTACTCAGGCTTTAGTAGAGTTCAGTAACACTGAGATAAATACCTGATCAGCACAGTGATTTATCAGTCTACTCAGGCTTTAGTAGAGCTCAGTAACACTGAGATAAATAACTGATCAGCACAGTGATTTATCAGTCTACTCAGGCTTTAGTAGAGCTCAGTAACACTGAGATAAATAACTGATCAGCACAGTGATTTATCAGTCTACTCAGGCTTTAGTAGAGCTTAGTAATACTGAGATAAATAACTGATCAGCACAGTGATTTATCAGTCTACTCATGCTTTAGTAGAGCTCAGTAACACTGAGATAAATAACTGATCAGCACAGTCATTTATCAGTCTACTCAGGCTTTAGTAGAGTTCAGTAACACTGAGGTAAATAACTGATCAGCACAGTGATTTATCAGTCTACTCATGCTTTAGTAGAGCTCAGTAACACTGAGATAAATACCTGATCAGCACAGTGATTTATCAGTCTACTCAGGCTTTAGTGAAGCTCAGTAACACTGAGATAAATACCTGATCAGCACAGTGATTTATCAGTCTACTCAGGCTTTAGTAGAGCTCAGTAACACTGAGATAAATAACTGATCAGCACAGTGATTTATCAGTCTACTCATGCTTTAGTAGAGTTCAGTAACACTGAGATAAATAACTGATCAGCACGGTGATTTATCAGTCTACTCAGGCTTTAGTAGAGCTCAGTAACACTGAGATAAATACCTGATCAGCACGGTGATTTATCAGTCTACTCAGGCTTTAGTAGAGCTCAGTAACACTGGGATAAATAACTGATCAGCACAGTGATTTATCAGTCTACTCATACTTTAACAGAGGTCAGTAACAGTGAGATACACAATCGATTCCATCAATTCCATCAGACAATTTACAATCATCTACAGCTTCTTCTTTCTTTCTTATTAAATACATTACTTATTTTATACATTATGCATTTACCTGCTATGCAATTGTTGTGTAGTGATTCCCAACTACTGTACTATTATTCCAAACTTTTGAATGTTTGTATTTTTAATAATCTGTTTATTTTTCTTTTTATCAAAGATAACTAGTTTGCCTATGTTAGGTAATTGTGCTCAAATGTAAGTGGACCTTATTCATCATAATTAGTCATTTCCACTGTAGGACCTGTTGTTGTACAAGGCAGTGCTAACACAAAAGGTGAGCTCAGTCTTGGATGAATATCTATCTAAATATTGCTATTGGAGGCGAGAAGGGGAGCTGGGCCGAAAAAATGACAGAAAGGTTGTCTTTTCCTTTGCTCTTGTTTCGAATAGTCCAACTGTGAGAACAGCTGGATTGCTGCGCCTTCCCTGCCTGACACCACTGTGTGTGTGTGTGTGTGTGTGTGCATATAGGTGTGTGTGTGTGTGTGTTGGTATTTGTTTTTGTACATTTTCAAGACAAAATGTCCTGACTATTAGAAAAACCTAAGAAAAGGGCTCAAAAACCTCAATAAATTGGTCCTGGCTTCATAAAGTGTTTTGTTTACAAAAGCTACATAGTTTGTTGTTTAAAATACCAAGGACAAACTTTTTCCTTTTGTGTGTTTTTTCTCTTTTTATTTCATATTAAAATTCATATTTGTTCTGTCAGCTGCTTTGTTCTATATATATTGTCACTGTCACAGAAAACCTTTTCAAAATTTTAACTTTAGTGGAGAAGAAAAACCTTCATGTCTTTCAATGTTAGCAAAAACATCTTCTCTATCCTTTCTATTGGACAACTGATCATATTGTAATATAATGTAAAAACGGATTAAAAGTCCAAAAGTGCATGTTCACACACACACACACACACACACACACACACACACACACACACACACACACACACTAATACATACACACAAAGAACTAGTAAGATTCACTTTTGAGAAATCTTCTTACTGAGCCATTGAACATAAAATTTTTATAAATTGTAAAGAGCATCAATGTTGTCATGTTTGTTATTTTGTGATTGGTTCTGAATATTTATTAGGTGTCTCATATTCATACTTACACTTTATTAAGGCCTATTAACAGGTCATATTATGTCTGAATTAAGAATAATGGAAAGGAATGGAAATATCTAGAATGTGACACAACATGTTGCCGCTGTCTTTACAACATGGGAGTTAAGGTTAATGGATTTCCATTTTGCAGCATTTTTATTGGTCTGTTAATCATGAAAGCTTGACACAATATAAGGAACAACTGCCAGAGTCACATTATGTCAAAAATGGAGAAAGAAGGTTTTCGTATGACAGCAACAACATGTAGTATTATATCAAATATATTGATAGTGTTTTATAAACAAAATAAATAAATAATATATATTACAATATGAAAAAGCTTTACATTTATATCTTTATTTTTTATCTGATATTGAAATTATTTTGATGATATTTTTATATTTTTTTACATTCTTTTCTGATATATTATAGTCCTACCTTTAAGCTGCATCGAATAAGTTTGGGGGGTTGGAGGCCTCTCTGGTGAAAACATGTAATTTCAAGTAAATAGCTCACCCCTGAACAATTTAGGGATATTCAGGGATATTGGGGCTTCAATTTTAATGTGCCCCCCATAATTATCCACTGACAGTGGCGGGTGAATGCAGTGTTACAGCTCTAGCCTACGGAAATCAGTGGTATAGCAGCAGTATTCTGTCTGGACAGTCAATCAGTCTTTTGATCTCTTGATAAAGTGGCCTTTAGAATCCTCTATTCATTTCATTTTTGTACAACTGATCCATACATTAAATTATGAGTTTGTAAACACACATTACCATTCATGCCCTGCATTTCCAAATGAGTGAGGATACATCAGGTGAGAGAGATCTCAAGCTTTGCCGTGATCTCTAATGCGTGTGTTTACTGTGAGAATGGAAGCTGTGAGTGAAAGGACAAACGAATACGTGTGAGGATGTTAGGAGTTACAGATGGTGAGAGATGAGAGACGTGTGCTGAAAGTGCACTTAGACACCAGACTCTGATTGGATCAAGTGTAAGTGTTAAAGTGTTAACGTTTAACGCTTCAGTGCATATGTGGAAAAAGGGCAGATTTTGTTTTACACACACACACACACACACACATAAATATATGTGTGTATGTAAGTGTGAGTGTTCACTATGATGGCTTGTATAAAGTGGACAGGCTGATACATCCATTTTTGCAAACTGCCGTTCAGACGTTTTGGAGATGCCAAGTTTTTCAAAACAAATGGTTTAAGCCCATTAAATGTGTACTTTTTTTCTGAGCATGTTATGGACCAATCAGGGGCCTGTCTCCCATTAAGCAGAATTTCTTACAGCATTCATGAAACACACCTCAGGGCACCAGGTAAGGTCACCAGGATCTTAAACCATAATCAGCTCCAATTGTGGCTGAGCTTCTGAAGGATCCAGACCCCTCTGGGCCTTTTGGGGTCACTTTTTTTTATTTGGGACATTTGTGGCACCAATCAAATATTTTTTAAAAGACATGGTGGCATGTTGGCCCAAAAGGTAGTGTGAACCAGTAGTGTGGCTTTGGGTTCTGCCCCAGTAAATACTGTATACTGTACTGGTGTGTACTGTATATTACACCAGTGCATACAGAATACTGCACCATTAGGCCTATATTCTGTATAATGCACCAGTAAGGCTATATACTGTATAATACACTGCATTCCTATATATTGCATACTTCACCAGTAGGCCTATATACTGTATAGTGCACCAGTAGACATATGTACTGCATAGTGTACCAGTAGGTCTATATTCTATATAGTGCACCAGTCATATACTGGATACTGGATACTGCACCAGTAGGCCTATATGCTGTATAATATATACTGGATACTGAATACTGGATGCCGCACCAGTTCTGTATATTATATACTGCATTCCTATATACTGCATATTGCACCAATAGGCCTATATACGGTACAGTGCACCAGTTATATACTTTATACTGCATACTGCACTAGTAAGCCTATATACTGTGTAGTGTACCAGTTGGCCTATATACAGTATAGTGTACCAGTAGGCCTATATACGGTTATTGGTGCACTATACCGTATATAGGCCTACTTGTACACTATACTGTATATAGTATTCAGTATCCAGTATCCAGTATATATTATACAGTATAGAGGCCTACTGGTGCAGTAGACCTATATACGGTATAGTGCACCAATAGGCCTATATACGGTATAGTGCACCATATACTGGATACTGGATACTGCACCAGTAGGCCTATATACTGTATAATATATACTGGACACTGAATACTGAATACTGGATGCCGCACCAGTTCTGTATGCTGTATACAGCATTCCTATATACTGCATACTGCACCAGTAAACGTATATGTACTGAACCAGTAAATACTGAATACTGGTTCATTAATCAAATCAAATATTTTCATAAGACATGGTGGCATGTTAGCACAACAGGTATTGTGTGCCAGGACTCCAGGTTCCTGGGGTTGTGGGTTCGGCACCAGTATACACACCAGTGCATACAGAATACTGCACCAGTAGGCCTATATTCTGTGTAATGCAAAAGTAGGTCTATATATTGTATAATGGATATGCACCAGTTCTGTATACTGTATTCTGTATTACTATATACTGCATACCACATCAGTAGGCCTATATACTCTACCAGTATATACTGGATACTGGATACTGCACCAGTATTGTTTTTGTTTTTGTTTTCATTTGTTAAAATGAGCTAAAGTGACAATAAAAGCCTCTTGACTCTTGACTTCTTTGATAAATAGGCCTGACTCCTCTTCATGTTTCACACAACTGGCTGTTTACTGTAAACCACACAAGCAGTATTCCTAGCTTAAGTAGGTAAGCTTGGGCTAAGAGAGAAAGTTGCTGACCAACTTCATGAAACGAGTTAACCACTATTGCATTTGTTAGGTTTTGTGGAGCTGAAATGTAGTCAGAAACCCTGTCAGTTGAATACGCTTCATGAGACCCAATAGTGAATACATATTTCCCTTTGTTGTGATGTTATCAGCATCAACCAGGCCAAAAGATTCCAGAAAAGATTGCCCAAGGACTCTTATTGGCGTAGCGCACCCAGACTGGGAATCGAACCCGGGTCTCCCACATGGTGTAATAGCTCACTGGCAGCTAGTGTTTTTATCTGTTGTGCCACACCTACCACTCATTACAAGGGGTATCCACAAACATTCATTTGGACATACAGTGTAGTAGTTGTTAGCCTAGCATTTGTTCTAGTATTATAATAAACAAATGCGAGAATTTCTAGAGAATGACTCCACAGATATTTTAAAGAAATCAGGCATTAAGATGTCAACAAAGCCATTCAGAGCGATCTGGATGGTTGCAGGAATGTGTATTATTTATTAACAGTCCAATACAAATAATGTGAAGCTACATGTTTCGAGCTTAATATGTATTGTCAGTGGTGGATTAGTGTAATACTTTCTCTGATACAGCGTTCAGAGGCAGTAAATGCTTTGAATGTCTGGTTCCCATCACCACCATTGTGGACAGGCCTGACTCAGTAAGTTTCTCAAGCAAGAAACCGTTCACACAAAACCACTCTGAATGACTGAGTTGTGTGGAATTTAACTGTGAAGTTACAGTAAAAACCCTTATGGAAATTGAACATATCAGAATATGTTGTCTGTATATTTATATTACTAAATATAAAAACTGTACTTTGTGACATATGTTTTATATCATTGCTGTTAATTCATGACTAATACAGTGAAGAATGCTTGATGTTTGAGAAGTTGTGTTATGACAGTGATGAGTCTGACTTTACAATAAGACAACCTTTAAAAATGTGTTTATTAATTAGGTAATAGACACTTTGTAGGTCATTAATATTCAGTTATGACACATGCAATAGTGACCTGTTGCTTTCCAAATAGTGAGCCCATATTCATTCATACAGTTGAAGCTCAGGTCTTGCCTGTTACGTTCCTTCTTATTCATCAAGCAGTATTACACTTGTCTGCACATTTGTGTCAGCAATAGGTGTAACTTAAAATAGTTGAATGCATCTGACAGGTAGAACACTGACTGATGGTTAAAGATGATGTGAGATCGATGTCCAGCTAAATCAGAGCTTTAAGAGTATGTATGAGTGTGGGCTCACTGGTTGAAGTTCATAAACTTCATCTAAAACTATTATGATGTGTAATAAACTGTTTATAAAGGCTTTAAAGGTGTTTATAACCTAATAATAAGCTATTCATAAACCATTTATAGCTATAAACGGCTGTAAAGTCATTTTTAAGGGAAATCAAACAAACTGAAATGTGGAAAAAAGGCAAGTTGGCTCCAAAGTTCTGACGTGCAGTGTGTGTGTGTGCGCGCACGTGTTTGTGTATGTGTGCGATGGTGTGGACGTGTGAGTGTGAGAGAGAGCGCTGAGGTGAGGATTATGTAATTGCGTAGAGTGAGGAAGCTGCTGGTTTGGTAGTTAGAGCAGCAGAAAGAGGAAGTGCCGGCTGTTTATCAGTCCCCACACTTCCTGTGGCCAAGGGGGCGGGGCTTTTGGCCGGGGGACTGTGGTTGCCGAGCACCTATCTCCCTCGGCAACAATGAGAGCGAGTGACCAGGCGTCTGTTAGCGAGCACCGAGGTGCTTATCTGCATCCAGATCACACACACCACAGGTTAAATAACAGGAGAGTAACAGCGGAAGCTTTACACACCTGGCTTTACATGGACACACACACACACATGCATGGACCACAGACTCACCCTCTTTCCTTCGCTTTGCCCCTTCTGAGCACACATACACACATTACCAACACTCACCCACACTACATATGCACCCTCCTTCTTTCTGTCTCTTTCCAGCACACAAACACACATGCACACATACACCCGCACAACCACCTTCACACAACAACCCTCATCCTCTGTACTTGCTCTCAAGCACAAAGTGTTCATGCCCTCACAAATGTACATGTACTTATGCACACATACACACCCTGACACAGTCTTATCTTTCCCTCTTGCTCATCCACTCTCTCTATCTCTCTCTCGCTCTCTCTCTCTCTCACACACACAGACACACACAAACTCACAAACTCAAGAGTATTATCATCATTATCATCAACCCTTGAAGACTCCAAAGCCTCTTTGATGAAAATCCAATCGTATCCAGTTGTGTGTAAAAATCTGAAAACTATCTGGCAACCGATTGAGGATCAGATAAATCTCCTCTGAACTCTATTACACACTTATTAAGACACAAAACACACTCTTTTCACTAAGGAGTGTACTGGGATGCTTCAGATGTGCCAAGTACAAAGCATGAGGCACGTACACAGCTTCATTCACGCTCCAATGTGTTTGTACACAGTGTGTGTGTGTACAATTTTCTCGGAGAGAAAAACAGGACCAACCCGCAATATACAAAACCAAAAATGGTCCTGACTTAGCAAAGTGCTTTTTAACTAAAGACACATGCTTCACTGCATTAAACTGAAAGGGCAAAAGTATTTTTTGCTGAGATTAAAGTTAGGTTAGACTTAAGGTTATAAAATTCAGTAACACTAAGGTGTGTTTCTACTTGTCAGCTTTGGTTTCATTATAAGGAACCCTGGTGCCCGTTAGAGTAAGCGTGAATGCTGCCTTTCAAACTCTGACGCACTTTAAACACGTGGGCCGAGACCGCCTGAGCAGGTGGGTCTCTGTCTCTTTTCTAAACGAACCATGGTGCGATTGCTATGTTAGTGCAGTTTATTAGAGTAAGTGTGAACGCACCCATCAGTAGCCCTACAGTAATGCTTTACAGCTTTAACCACTTAACACTCCAAGGCTTATTTCACACTAAGGTGTATTACTCAGTAACTACAAGGACTCCTGTACAAACTGGTGGGGCTATTCTTTGGTAGTAGAAGTTTTTAATGACACTTTTGGCCTGGAGGCAGCCCATAGGCTTTTAAGGGGTTGGTTTATACGTTTAATACTGCAATCAAGACAGCATCATTTAATAGGCCAGGTTAAAGGGTCCAGAGGTCAGATTTTAGGGTTTTTGTTCCTGCTAGTTATTGCATGGATCATGCAGAACCCGTGGACATACCCGCTTTGTGCAGGCCTCTATAGCATACGTTAGTATGAAAGCAAAGCAAACCAGGACAAAATTGTAACCGGGTATCATTTTCTTGCATAGTCTGAAACAAGAGAACCAAACTACAAGTACAAACACACCCCTAGTGTAAAAAGATGCAAAAAGTATTTGTGGAGCATTTTTATTGGTCCTTCGTGAAACTTTTACACAGTGTAAAGAACAACTGCCGGATTCTGATTATGTCAGAAATACAACATAACACGACTATACTAAGGAAATTACAGACATTGTTAAGGCAGTGTTAATTCATCTCTAAAACCAAATTAAAACCACCAGTTAAAATCACAAATAAACATAACTATAGCAATTAATAGTCAGAATGTGTTGTTTTGTGGGGGTCAGGTGAGCATGGGCTCTTAGTGGGTTTTTACATATGTTGTTCCTGTGACCCAGCAGGGCTTCCCAAATAGGACCCATTGTGACAGCCCACCCTAATCTCACATGGGTCGTATCTAGTGTGCAGATGGACTTAGTTTAGTTCCATCAGTGGCTCACCTCATTTACCAAAGAAGCACTAATTAGATAAACTAGGTGCTGGATGGTAACTGGCAATGGAATTAACACACCATACACACATTAGATCATAGTGTTTATTTGTATTTACTACAATATTAGTTTGTTTCCTTATTTAATACACAGTCACATGCAAAGTTTTTGTACCCCTTGTCTCTTGCGTTGTTGAAGTGAATATAAGTAGAAATCCTCTGAATGTATGTGTGTGTGTGTGCGTGCATGTGAGCGTGTGTGTGTGTGTGTGTGTGTGTGTGTGTGTGTGTGTGTGTGTGTGTGTACCTATGCTAACCTCTCTAATGTCAGTTTATAGTTGGGAAAGAAGCAGTGTGTTTCCATGTTGCAGAATCTTCCGCTGGGAGAGAGAGCGAGAGAGATTGAGAGAGAGAGAGAGAGAGGTTGGGACACTTCTCGTGCATGTAATCTTTCTACAACTTGCTCATACCAAACATACCTTCCTCAGAGGCTCTAGATTGATACTTAAGTTTAGAACATCTATGTGTAGAACCAGTTTGCACTGCATTACCTGATACCCGTCATTAGGCACCACTACCTAATGCCATTTTGTCATATTCACCTTTCAGACAGGTTCAGCATAAACCTCATAGACATCAGCACTCACCCTGGCACTGCATACTAATAGTGAGTATTATGGCCCACTGCTCAAGTAATGTCTGGATCTGATAGATGGGATAAACTGTGCAGCAGCAGTCGGTAACGGTCAGTGGAGAATGCTTAGGGCCTTCTAGGCCTTTACAGAAGTTTATTTATTTATTTATTTTTATCCAATAGAATTATGCTTGTATACTTGTATTTAAACTTTGTTAGATTACAGTACTAATCATATTGCACTGTTGATTTCTGGTTGGGAACATAAGACTTTAAACTGGGGGCAGAGGTGGGTAAGCCGTTAGAGCACCGCGATATTGATGACAGGGTTGTGGGTCCTATACGAGGGCTCGGCAAGCTGACACAGTTGGGCATGTGTGATCACTGTCCACTGTGTGTGTTTGCTCACTAGTGTGTGTGTGTGTGTGTTCACTGCACGGATGAGTAAAAGGCGGAGGCCAAATTCTATATGTGAACACCTTGCCTTGCCTTGTCTGGTCTGCTTTTAATTCCTGGGTCTCTGGGTAGGTACAGCTAAGCAAGCTATTGGTTGGGAGTTGACACGTATATCTGAAGCTCTTACATATCTAATTAACCACCAACATAATTGGAAATGTTCAGTGGAATCAGTCAGTCACTTTTTGACTGGGACCAGATTTCAGAATCACACTGTGATGGGGAAAGAGTCATCCTACCCAACCAGAGCCAGAATTATACTCTCTGGGACTCCCAGGAACAGATGGCTGTGGCATCAGCTGAGATCAAACTGGCCAACGCTTAGATGGCTGCATCACTCAGGAGTCCCCAGCACGAGACTAGATCTAGACATTTGAGTGGTTCAGTCTTTGTACCAGGGTTTCACCTTCATAGCCTAAACTGAAGGGCCTAACTCTACCAGTCACACTTCACCTCAGGTAACTGTAAACCTACAATGCCAACAAGAGTCAGTTGTCAGTGCAGTGTATAGTAAAATAAATAAATTAGCCCTTTTCCGTTCAGATGAATCAGCCACAGGTTATCTGAACAAATGATCAGAGATGTGAGGTCAGAAGGGTGTTCAGTTCAGTTCAGCACCTGCAGTCCAAAAGTAGAACACTGAACCAGACAGACAAGTTCAGCTGCAAGTTTACGAGGCTACTGAGCTGCTGTTGACTGAAATGTGACTTTTTTACAAGGAGCTTATGTGTGCGTTTCGCATGAATGTGTTCAGAGATGACAACTTGAGGCATAGCTGACCAGTGACAAATGGTTTCGAGAATGGCTGACAGTAGCTTGGCCACTGTCTGTAATACTACACCTATATAGTGGAGCTATAAGATCGGAGAAGCTCATAATGTGGCCACTGAGTGGAAGAACTGGGTAGGTGTTTCTGGTAAAGTGGGTCTGTAGGAGTGTACATCGCCTCATGCTTTTTATTCCATGTGCAAGACAAAGCTGTCATTATCTGCACAATCATGCAACTGCCTGCCGGACAGAGAAGAGCAAATGCATGTTTTCCTCCACCTTTTTAAAGAGCCCTAGAGCTTTTTTGGGGTGCTGACCCCAGGGAAAGACTCATACCTAAAAGCTAGCGATAAGATGCAGATAAAATGGTGGTTACAGGAACAAAAGTGTTTCGACTGTACTGAATCTTCCCCTGCGGTGAACCTGTTTGTGTCACTGAACTATCTAAACCGCCATCAATGAAAATCAGCCCTTATTATTTTCACCTGTGCTCATTCACTTTTTCAAAATAACAACGTTGAGGGATTCTAAAAATATCTTGTATCTTAAATGAGCTTGTATTTGCTCTTAAAATCACAAGTACTTCCCTAAAGAACCTTTTTCATTTTCTCATGAAGCAAGACACATACATTATATGGACAAAAGTATCGGGACACCTACCTGATTCATTGTTTCTTCCAAAATCAAGGATATTAAGAAATTTTAACCTGCTGTTGTTGGAGTAACTGTCGCTCCTGTCCAGGGAAGGCTTTCGACTAGGTTTTGGAGCATTGCTGTGTTGATTTGATTGCATTCAGCTAAAATAGCTGCTACTTGCACTTATGACGGCTTATGATTGTGATTGTGTATGTTGAGTATTGTGTGACTAGCTAGATGTATCTTTCGGTTTCCTGCTTATGCAAACCAGCTAGGGATATTTGCTGAGTAAACAGCGAGGCACTTTTGTGAGTAGCTCTTGATAAATAAGAACATCAGACTGATCACCACTCAACTTATCCTCAACTCATTCCAAAAGTACTGGATGGAGCGCAATCCGTCATTCCAGAGAACACAGTTCCACTGCTCCACAGCTCAATGCTGGGGGGCTTTATTCCCCTCTAGACCACACCTGTCACAAATCATGTTCATCTGCTTTAGAGAGTCCTAGTCTACTGGCAGTACTTCTCTACAGGGACTGTAAGCTGTGTTCTGTATCAGCAATGGGTGCAACTAAAAGTAGCTGAAAGTATTCATTAGAAGGGGTGTCCACATGTTTGAAATATTTAGAAATAAAGGTGCTAGAAATTGTTTGAGCAATTGTTTGAGAAATTGTTTGAGAAATTGTTTGATTGTTTGAGAAATTGTTTGCCATTGAGCAGAGCCATAGAAGGACCATTTTTAGTTCTTTAAACCTTCAAGAGGCTCTTCACACACACATCTCAATCTACAAAAATGGTTCTTTATGGTTCTTCAATGGCATCGCTTAAAAAACAATTTGTAGCATAGCCAGAATACCCAGAAGAAATGCATGCAGACACATGGCCATGTGGGTCCTATATGGTTAACCCAGCTGGAAACCAGGAGCATTTGTCCATGGGTTCCATGTTGGCTCCACTAATGGATGGCCACCAGGGTCAGTGATGGGACCAGGAGGAGTTAAACATGGACCCCATCTGGGTTGTACACTGCACATGGGGCCTAGATGAGGTTGGGCTGTAATGATGGGGCACATTTGGGAATCTCAACTGAGTCATGTACAAACCCACTCAGAGCCCATCCCCACCTGGAACCTCCCCTAGCCCATGTTCCACCCATGTGAGCCCCACATGAGCATGTTGGCTGAACGAAAGCATCACCACAGGCCCCTGGAGCTATTTGGCACACACACCAGCTGCTGCTGTGTCCTTTATAGAATGAAATACTGAATAACTGTAGATGTTGAAAAGCACTGATGATTAGGGAAAAGACTGGCTTTAATACAATGCATCCGTGGCCTAGTTTTCTACAGTGTATTTAGTGGACTGGCTTAAAATGGCTGGCTTAAATTGTATTACATTATATAAATATGTAATATTGCACTGCATATTATATAATAAACGGATGTCTTTTCTTTATAATACCTGAAAGCAGTATGTGTATATATATATTTATGTTATAGCTGCTGAGGTAGCTTCGTCTAAAGCATATTACTGATCACAGTACACCATACAGTAGTGTAACTAGGATTTCCTTATGCCTTATGGATGCACAGAAGAAACTGAAATCATAAGAGATTTTTAATGCCTTATTGAATATAACTTAACTACATGGACTTCTGTACAAACTGGTGGGACTATTCTTTGGTAATGGAAGTTTGTAATACAGGCCATAGGCTGTTTTAAAGGGTTAAACTTAATTTTCACACAAACAAGAAGAAACACTAAGCCGTGTTTTAGCGTGAAGTTCCTTTCTATGAAGTAATGCAGTCATTGTTTGGACGGGCTTGTGCTGGCATTTATATAAACTACTGCTCAGTTTTACACTGAATGACTATGAATCTGCGACAAAGCTGTTTCTAACTTGAGCCCACATCCCGCCCCTCATCACGCAGCCACGTCCACAGCTATCTATAGCAGCTTGATGGAGCAGATAATTGTGGATAATGTACAGAAATGTACACAAAGGTAATCCCGCTCTGGGTAATTCAGCAGTCTAGACGTTGTGAGCTAGTCCGACTCGTCTGTCTGCTCCTGAGGTTCGATATGTCCGCCATGGTCGAGTGCGCCTCCGGTACACTGGAGATGAGGTGGCCGTCTCGTTTTGGCACGTTTTGCTCGTGTGTTTACCCTGCACATTTGTCATGGTTTCTGTAGCACTGCACTGAACCTCAGACAGGGGGGATAAACCCTGTTTAAGCTTGTCTGAAGTGATCCAGTGGTCTGGCTGGAATGCTGTGTGTGTGTGTGTGTGTGTGTTTGTGTGAATGAGCGAGAAGAGAGAGAGAGAGGGAAAGAGAAATAAAAAGAGAGCTATGAATAAATAAACAAATAAAGCGAATGAGATGAAAAGTTGAATGTGAGTCTGTGTCTGTACATGCATATTTAGGTAAGTGTGTGTTTGCGAATATGTATGTGTATGAAATAGAGTGAGTGGCTAAGTGAGTCAAAGTGTGTGTGTGTGTGTTACACATGGTTGTTGTTACAATTTGCAGACAATTAAGTGCACCTGTGCCCACTTGTAATCGTCCCTGTCTGATGACATCATGTAAGCGTGTGATTGCGGCTAAGTTCTGGCATCTTTCAGTTGTGGTTCTCAGTTGCTTCTGGGCTCAGGGTTAACCCTGTAAACCCTGCAGGCCTGCGTATAACTGAACTCCCCATGCTCCACCCACATGTTTTGTAGCAACAATGTTTCTAGGCCAAAAATACCATTAGTCCTACAGTCAAACCATAGTTAACAATGCATTTTTAAGCAAAACACAATCCACAGTGGGAAGCCCTCAGGGCCTTTTAGGCCTTCAGAGAAGGCCCACCAATTTCTGGCAATAAAAATAAATCTATACATCTACTATGTCACTTTTTAGTTTATTTTTATTGAGTAGAAAGAGTCTTGTGTTTGAACTCCACAGAAAGTTGTTATCTGATTAAATGTAAGTCATGATATCAGTCAGCAACGTCTAATGCCAACGTCAACTTGAGATGGAATAGTGGGGACAGCTGGTGTTGATATTTTGTTGGTTTTTAAATGTAATGTTAACTGACCAAAATCCCAAATAACCAAAATCCAAAGTCTTCCAAACATCATCAAAATCATAATGCCGTAAAATACCAACATTTATGCGTGAGGTACAGTCACCAATCGAAATTCCACATCTGTTCAATGTTGGGTTTTGATGTTAACTCAATTTTCATTTTCAAATGAAATTCAATGCCTGTCCAATGTCATTCTGACAGTAAATTGACATTTGTTGCCTGCTGGAAGAGTTAAACTCTTCAAACACCAAATGGAATTTTGTCCAGTCAATATTTTTCTCTAAATAGCCAAGCCAGTTCTTTCATTGGTTAGGTCTTGGTTAGGTCAGGAGTGAGACTAAAGACACTCTTATATATTGTATCTACAAATGTACAATTCCCAGGGTATAGATAGATAGATAGATAGATAGATAGATAGATAAGAGCATCTAAGCGTTTAAATGGTTCTTTGATTTGTCATGGTTCTACATAACCATTGCTCTTTCTGAAGAACTCTTGAAGAAGAGTGTGCTGAATCGCTTCAAGGAACCCTATTTGGATGTTTTTCTTTTTAAAAGCAAAGCATTTAGAACAACTGGTTTAGAACATATTTCCTCAAGTAAAGTGATCAAGACTGCAAGTCTGTTCTTGTGCTCATAGGAAGTGATCGGTAGGCACATATTTGCATATAAGAGCAAGAGGCACGGACATGTAATGAGCAAAAGCACACCCACACAACAATAGCATACTGTCTAAAATGATCTACAAAATATCAGTCACGCTTTGTGTTCCTTGCTTTACCAGCATTCTGAAAGTACACATGCAAGTCCATTCCCTCGCATACACCCACACACACAGTTTTGGTGCTACCTGACTCAAAATCAGAGTGTCTTGACACATCATTCTGAATACGATGGAACTTCCAGAGACTTCAAATGTGCTCTGTGCCTAAGCTGCTGACTCAGAGTGGGCCATGGCACATGCCACACTTTGACATCTTATTAATTCTTAGAAAGTTGCTATTTCACTTTAAGCAGAATCTTGACTCACCTGGGTTGATAGATACATGCACATGTCCAAACACATTTTTATTACTATCATAAAGTTGGTATTCATAACGTAGCATTGATATATTAATTTTTGATATACTAATAAATAGAAATAATAGAAATATATAATAATTTATGAATATTTCTAATGTAGGTTAATGTAAACCTTCTATTACCAAAAAATAAGGAAATTTGTAGGAATGATGGTGCTCTATCCAATACTTTTGAGATAAGTTGGGCAGTTAGGGATGAGGTGGCGTGGTGATCATCCAGCATATTGACTTCGCTAACACTCTTGCCGTTGAATGCAATCCTCACAGCAATGTTTCAAAATTTTGTAAAAAAACATGCATTAGACATGGTCCAAAAGGTTTATTTTTGTCTAATTCAGAGGGTTTTATTCTAATTCATCTCTACAGGGACTACAGGAGCTGTGTGGGTACATTTGGACATCTGTGCCAGCAATGAAATAAAATAGCCGAGTGCATTCTTTGGATAGGCACATGCACTTTCTAATGTTGAGCAGTCAGCCAGTCAGTAAATCAGTGGTATAGTCACGTGATGGTGTTTTCTTTACATTTTTTACAAGTGTTAAATATTCTGTGTTGTCAGAGAGTTGCAGTACATTCATTATTCCAAATGAACTTTTTAACAAAACCTTTTGCAGTTATATATATATATATATATATATATATATATATATATATATATATATATACCACACATGCCATACCTCTATATGAAATATGAAATATTTCAAATCCACCATAAAAAAACACCCAAAAAAACACCAACCATCAAAAAAATCTCATAAATCACCATGTCAGACTTCCTCCAGGCCCTTACCACCACATGTCACCCTCTGGAACATGTTGTTCAGCCTTGCCTGTGCTTCAGCATAGTCAAGATGTCAATAACTTCAGGTCAAATGACGCAACATTTTTGTGCAATGCCAGGTGCCTTCATTGGCTTTCTCCGCCTTCTTCCTTTCGAATAATGAATGTACTGTAACTCTGTCACAACACAGATTCACTTAATGTGAAAAACACCATCATGTGACTATATCACTGACTCAACACTGTCAACAAATTTATGTCGAAGTCAAATAAATCCTTAAACAAAAATATTCATTATTTTTCCTTTATTTATTTATCGTAAAGAGAGCAGTTCTCAAATTTTTTTTTTTTTTTTTAATTTAGACATTAAAAGGAAGTAGTACATAGAAACGTTCATATTGGTTCTTATAGGTTCCAGGTCAGTTTTCCTTTTTTCCCCCATGTCCACTGGTAGCGCTGTAGAGCAAAATACTTACCAACACTCACACAACCTGTCTGTCATGTTCGAAGAAGAATTGGAAAAAAATGGTGATGGGAGAGAATGCTGGAGGAAATCCTGCTTTTTTACTTTTCAGAGCCTAGAAAAAAAGATAGACCAACATCACAGGAGAAACTGTAAGGATAAGGTTAGATTAAGAATAAGGGTTGAGATTAGGTTTAGGTGTAGATTAAGGTAATTAAACTACATTTTTCTTTTTTGAAGTTACATGTTGGGTTTGACATTTACTTGTAAAATATTTTACATTTTCCACCAAAAAACTAAACTTGTTTATTTTAGAGTCAAAAAAAAAATTGAATGGGGAAAACTTTTGTTATAGAACCTTCACCTTGATTGTTGCACATCATTAGAAACAGAGAAAGTTTTTTAGTAGAGATTTAATATAGGTATCAATACTGGTACCTTGCAAAGTCAGCAGAATAGATACAGTCCTAAAAATGTCATAGACGGTCCATGAACCAATAAACTTTACATTGGCAAAGAACCTTTAAAACATCATGTGATGCTTCTTGCATAAAATGACATTAAAAGACATTAAATAGTTCCAAGCATGGTTCTCTCTTCATGGAAGCAGAAGTGTTTCTTCTATGGCATCACTCAAAGAACCATTTGTAGCACTTTAATTTTTAAATTTTTACAGGACAAAAGAATGACTCTGGTCTAATCCTGTTACAAACTTAGTCTGAAACAGCACATGAGCGATGTGATGCTAGCTGTGCGTTTCTTCCTGTGGGTGGTGGAGTGTTTGAGTACTTTGAGCATGATAGCCTACTTTTAGATGATCATCTTAACCCCTTAAACTGCCTATGGCCCGCCAGTAGAACAGAAGTGTTATTACAAACTTCTATTGCCAAAGAATAGCCCCACCAGTTTGTACAGAAGTCCCTGTAGTTACTGAGTAATACACTTTAGTGTGCAATAAGCCTTGGAGTGTTAAGGGGTTTAGTAAAGTGAAGTGCTTCAGTGAAAAAAATCTTTATGGCATCTGCATTCTTTAGGGAACCACAATTGGTTTACCTATACACTATATGGACAAAAGTGTTGGGACACCTGCTCATTTATTATTTATTGTTCCTTCCAAAATCTACTTCTACTTCTATTGTTGGAGTAACTGTCTTCACTGGCTTTCTACTAGCTTTTGCTATCTGCATTGCTGTGAATTGATTGTATCCAGTGACAAGAGTGTGGGTGAGGTCAAGATGTTGGATTATCACCACCCCACCTCATCCCCAACTCCCCAAGTCATTCCTAAAGGATTGGATAGAGCACCACCATCATTCCTGAGAACACACTGGCCTGGCTTTGGCTTGGTGCCAACAGGTTTATGTTTATCTGCTTCAGAGAGTCTTATTTTATTGGCAATACTTCACTACAGGGACTAGACAAGATCTGTGTGTGCATTTGCACATTCGTGTCAGCAATGGGTACAGCTTGAAGTAGCTGAATGCATTCAAAGAAGGGATGTCCACAAACATTTGGACACATAATGCATTTGTGGACCATACGTTTTAAGACTGTACAACCATTGCCCTTCACCAAAAACTTTATTTATGGGAGTTTTCACTGTAAGATAAAATTCTGAAAATCATTCAAGCGGCTTCTCTATCTTTTCTTTTGTTACAGAATTCCTTATGTAGAGTTTGTACATTAATAAATCATAATGTGAAATGAATAAAATATGAACAGTTGCTATTTATCCTGTAATGCTTTGTAAGGCAGCTTTTCAGCCTCGGCCTGCTCCTCATCACATTTATTAAAATGCTCTGGATGGGTTTGTGTTCAACGTTTCCAGCACTAGGGGTGTTCTGACCAGATGGAAAGCGATGATCAAGCTGCTCACTCACAAGCATGAGTTTTATCAACAACACATGGGGAAAAAAGTGGATCTTGGATATTCAAGAAGTTTATTCCTGAACCAGACACCTTTAACCTTCATGTGACGCTCTCAAGGTGCAGTCTGAAAGCACAGGCTCTGCCAATGGCTGCTGGAAGACTGGGTGTGAGAAGAGGAGATTAGCCAGTTTTTCAGAGCGGCTAATCTGCTAGCCTGCATGCGATTAGAGGTGATTCATGGCTCGTGGGCGAGGGCGGGTCCACTGCTTTGTGGGCTGCCAGACTACGGCTACTGAGAAGAAAACACAGTTAATTTAGCTCATTATAAAGGATCGGCCGTCTACAATGGAGCTCTATTATGTGGGATTAGGGAGAACACATAGCTCTCTCAGAGACCAATAGACATGAGCTATAGAGGGGATGACAGGGTAATTTCTGAGAGAGTCAGTCAATGTCTGTGCATAATCTTATACTGTATATACAGTATATACACATATACCGTAATTCCCAGATAGCAAGCGGGTCATGGCCCAGTTCTGGCCCACACTAGCTACTTTCATCCTGCCCACATATTGCTGTGGAATGACGTTGCTGACTTCAACTGAATGCAGGTGCCGCGACTACAGTTGGGCCTATAGAAATATTTTCACATGGTAGGCTGCATGTAGGCCACAAAGCTTTCCAGAAATAGTTTTCCATGGGCTCTTGGTAGGGTCTGTAGGTAGAGCCAGCTCGATTGCCACAGTATTAGCTTAGCAGTGATATTGTGGCTTACTGTCAATGCTATGGCCAATGGTATCGCAACTGGACCAGTTTTGTCCAAAAATACACTTCCCATTGGTGTTACTGACCCATAACTGACCCATAAGTGCCTTAACTGGGCTGTAGTTGGCCCAGAGCCATCTAGTCATATATGTAACTTCATATGAGCAACTAATTTTTAGTATATGTATATATATAGCGAGAGAGAGAGAGAGAGTATAAACAGTATAGAGTATTACAGTTTTATTATTATTATTATACAAGTTATTATTGACTAAAATAATAATAAATACTAATATGGCAATATATTGATTTGAAATGATTGTTTTACAAGCGTATTTGGAAAGGCTTGCTGTATTGTAGCCCCATGTTGGAGAAACAAGGTTTTGTTCCAACTATACGAAGATGTCAACCCAAGTGTAAACATTCACAGGTACGTTCATAGGTAGGTATACATGTGTGTGTCTTACAAAAAGGGTGTGTGTGTGTGCAGACTGGGATTCAGGCCATACCCTCAAACCACAACCACTCATCCTGCTATCACAGCTGCTGCAGGTTAACGCAATAACAACAAACATTTTAGCCTCAGTGCTGTAATACACACACACACACACATACACACACACACACACACAGAGATATGCAGAAGCACACACCAGTCAGGGCACAGAAAATCACTTGCTATCCTGTAGAAACAGTCTTCCATAGGCTTCCATAAGTACAAATGGTTCTTTGAGTGACGCCATAGAAGAACCACATTTGGCTCCATAAAGAACCATTTTTGCAATAGAGATAAATCTAGCCATGAGATTTCTTCACACATCACTATAACAAACATGGTTCTATGTGGAACCAAAAGTAGTTCTATCTAACCCGTTCTTACTCAGAGAGCCATTTGTAACATCTTTAGGAGTGTAAAGCCAGCTTGATTGCCACAGTACTAGGCCAGCAGTGATATTGTGGCTTCTTTTAGTAAGTGGTAGCCTAGTATCTGTTGCTGATGCTGATGAAGAATGCTTCTGTGTTCTACTAATAAACAGTCTGGATAGCTGGATAATGCAGGCCACTGTGGTGCTTTCTACCTTGATAGGTTCATGCCTGGTTGACCCTGAACATTTGGTTCAGCTCAAACGGTAGTGAGTGATCAACAGTTCACCCGTCAGTACGGCAAGAAATGTTTACACTGTATGCTTGATGTGCCATTGAATGAACATACAGATCCTAGTCTCCATTTCTATCATAACTGCGGTGACAACAAGTTGGGTTGTAGCCAAAACATACATCAGAAGATCTACATCAGTGTCTTTAGCATTTCATGTGAAGATTCCATGCTGGCTTACCACCCCGTCACATTTAATCTTTATTCAGGCTTGTTTTCCCATCTGTCATAAATGACATCCATACCCTGCTTATAATGTGCTGTTCTATGTCTAAGGCCTACTGACGTGTCCTCGAATGTTTTTTTTTCTTTCTTCAGTGTAATAAATGAAAGCATTTGCCCACAAACTGAGAATTGAATGTTTCGTTTTTTTTACTGAAACAATGGACTGCAGATATTGGATTAAATTGGATCATGCTTTTCTTGTATATTTCCATTTCAAAACAGCCCATTGTTGGGTGATAAATCTAATCAGGAGCAAAAACACGGCCTTCTCGCTCCACGGCTATCGGGTTGCCGCGAGTGCACGCAAGATGAGAGATTCCTTCTCCTGCACATGATGAGGTCTGCATGTATTACTGTCCACTTGGGTTATGAGAGAGAGAGCGAGAGAGAGGAAAAGAGAGAGAGAGAGAGAGAGAGAGAGAGAGAGAGAGAGAGAGAGATGGAAAAAGAGACAAAAGAGACGGAGAGGGTGAGAATGTGGATCGGTGTCAGTGTTTTGGGTGAAAACAATAGCTCTGTTCTGCCTTCACTTCATACCTGGCATGGCTCCTGCTCCAGCTCAGAGGAACAAAAGAACATTATGCAGGCGGCTGAGTGAGGTGTACCTGTACCTCTCCCTCTTGCTCTCTTTCTCTCTCTCTTGCTCTCTTTCAAATGAGTCATCAGACAAGTACATGTTTGCATTAGGGACACCTGTCTTGATACTGGAATTGCACCAGGAAAAAAAAAACTCTTAGTGCTGTGCTTTTGTCCCAGGTCAACCAAAGAAGACTGTTGAAACATGGGAAAATACATGGTTCCTTAAACGATAATACAGGAGAACCTCTGTTGGTTACTGTGCGTGAAAAAGAAAATCATGTTTGAAAAAGACTGTTTGAGATTTGTGGCAATGAGGAACCTGAGGGAACCACCAGTGACCCTTCACATGATACAGAGACTCTTTACCAGGATTCTATACCAAGATTCTGATTCTATACCAGGATTCTATACCAACATTCTATACCAATATTCTGATTCTATACCAACATTCTATACCAACATTCTATACCATTATTTTGATTCTATACCAGGATTCTATACCAACATTCTATACCAATATTCTGATTCTATACAAACATTCTATACCAACATTCTATAACATTATTTTGATTCTATACCAGGATTCTATACCAACATTCTATACCCAGATTCTGATTCTATACCAGGATTCTATACCAACATTCTATACCATTATTTTGATTATATACCAGGATTCTATACCAACATTCTATACCCAGATTCTGATTCTATACCAGGATTCTGATTCTATACCAAGATTCTGATTCTATACCAGGATTCTATACCAACATTCTATACCATTATTTTGATTCTATACCAGGATTCTATACCAACATTCTATACCAATATTCTGATTCTATACCAACATTCTATACCAACATTCTATACCATTATTTTGATTCTATACCAGGATTCTATACCAACATTCTATACCCAGATTCTGATTCTATACCAGGATTCTATACCAACATTCTATACCATTATTTTGATTATATACCAGGATTCTGATTCTATACCAAGATTCTGATTATATACCAGGATTCTGATTCTATACCAAGATTCTGATTCTATACCAGGATTCTATACCAACATTCTATACCAATATTCTGATTCTATACCAGGATTCTATACCAACATTCTATACCCAGATTCTGATTCTATACCAGGATTCTATACCAACATTCTATACCCAGATTCTGATTCTATACCAGGATTCTGATTCTATACCAGGATTCTATACCAGGATTCTATACCAAGATTCTGATTATTTACAAAGATTCTGATTCTATACCAGGATTCTATACCAAGATTCTGATTCTATACCAAGACTCTATACAAAGAATCTATACCAGGATTCTGATTCTATACCAACATTCTATACCAACATTCTATACCATTATTTTGATTCTATACCAGGATTCTATACCAACATTCTATACCCAGATTCTGATTCTATACAATGATTCTATACCAACATTCTATACCAAGATTCTGATTCTATACCAGGATTCTGATTCTATACCAGGATTCTATACCAACATTCTATACCAAGATTCTAAATATTTATCAAGATTCTGATTCTATACCAGGATTCTATACCAAGGTTCTATACCAGGATTTTATACCAGGATTCTATACCAGGATTCTGATTCTATACCAGGATTCTATACTAAGATCCTATACCAAGATTATGTGACAGGACTCTATACCAGGATTCTATACAAAGATTCTTTACCAGAATTCTGATTCTATAACATCATTCTATAACAGGATTCTGATTCCATATCAGGATTCTATACCAAGATTCTATACCATGATTCTGTACTAGGATTCTATACCAGGAATCTATAATATGATTTTATACTAGGATTCTATGTCAGGATTCTGATTCAATACCAAGATTGTATACCATTATTCTGATTCTATACCAGGATTCTATACCACGATTTACCAGGATTCTATACCAAGATATTTTACCAGGATTCTGATTCTATAGCAAAATTCTTTCTTCTGGGAACCAATGCCTTGTCACATATACGCACCCATTGTATAGGCCTACAACATATTTCTATTGTAAATGCATCTTCATGGATCTACACACGATATGCACCTACCCGCTCATAGCTTTACACTGAAACACAGTGTCAGGTAAGTCAAGTGTGTGAGCAAGTGAATGAGTGAGGGCATGAAAAGAATGAGAGAAAAAGGAAGAAAAGAAAAACAGAAGCTGCTTAGAAAGTTCCAGAGAAAGCCTTTTTGTTGTACAGGTGCATGTATGACAGGAGTGTGACATTCAACACACTGATAAAGAGATAAACAATGAAAGTTCAGCACACACACACACACACACTTTGAAGAACACTATTTGAGCTGAGTGTGACTGTGAAAGGTAGAAAAAAAATCCATTTTACCATACGCTCTTACAACTTAGGCTCTTCGATCAATAATATAGCTGCATAAAGAAGCATTTCTGTAAAAGACGTGTGAGTGTGACGAACCTTTGACTTGGCGAAGAACCTTTACATCAAACACACACTTTTTAAAACCTTAAGGTTCTGTACACTCTTTACACATTTCTTTATACAAGTAGTTATTCTGTAGCATGCCTTTAAATAACCTTTGTAGCACCTTATTGTTTTACCAGTGTAAATACACTCTGTGTCCAAATGTTTTTGGACACCCCTTCTAATGAATGCATTCAGTTGCTTTACATTTCACCCATTGCTGATACAGGTGTGCAAATGTCTAGTCACAGCTTGACACAGCTTGTCTAGTCCCTGTAGAGAACTACTGCCAGTAGAATAGGACTCTCTGGAGCAGATAAACATAAACCTACTGGCACCATGCCTTATGCCACATGTGGGCTAGAGGGGTATAAAGCCCCCCAGCATTGAGCTGTGGAGCCGTGGAACTGTGTTCTCTGAAATTATGGTACTCCATCCATTTAATATATATATTAAATTTGATCAGATTTTCACCCATTTTCTCCCCAGTTTGGACTTCCAATTACCCAACCCGTATGCAAACCAATCAACAATCCAGTGACGGCCATCTCCCCACCCTGGAGAGAGCAAGGCCAGTTGTGCTCTCTTGGGGCCTCGGCTGCTGATGGCTGGATCCTCTGATAATAGTGACAGCGTCTTAGTCCGCTGTCACTATTTGTGTTTAATGTGTTTATCTGTGTTTAATGATGTAATTAGCCCCTCTTTTCGTAGGTGGATATTTACATATATACACCACTGATCCAAAACATTATGACCTCCTATAGATGCAGTGAATAATGATGAATATCACTTAAAAGCAGTGCATCTCAAAGCCTGGGATATACAGTAAATTACACGGTAACTGAACATTTGGTTCTTGCAAACGACATGTTGGATGGATGGAAGACCTAAGCAACTTTGACAAGAGCCAGATCCCTGTGGCCAGGCAACTAGGTCAGTGCATCTCCCAAATGGCAGGCATTATGGGTGCTTGTGGTCAGCAGTGGTAAGGACCTACAAACAAACCATGACCTGGCAACATGGTGTTGGGCACCGGACTCATCGATGCAAAGCCATTCCTTCCAGGCTGAACCGACAGACGGGCTAATGTGGTTGCCTGCCTGGTTTGATGAGTCCAGTGTAATTTTCTATGGGTTGTGGGATGCTGGAAGAACAAATCCAATCCATACACCTCCCAACTAACAAGACTTGCTGTGACATCTTTGTGTCGGATACCACAGGATGGGCACTTTCGGAGCAGCTGCTTTGGTGGGTACTTAACAAAACATGGTCTATATAGTACTGAAAGTGTTTTTTTTTGCTTCATAACAATAGTGGAACCTTGTTCAACATGCAATCTAGCACATACAAAAATACTAAATCGGTCTGGGGTGATGACCTCTGAAGTCCCGCCTTACAGATGTGTGGGAGAGGGTGAGAAAACACCTTGTCATGTCCATATGAGATTCTGTTCTGTGACCATCTCCACCACTCCCTTTGTGACTCCTGTTTTTATTCTCTTTTGCTGGTAGTGAACAGAGGCAACACTGCAGCAACAGTCATATTAGACATCTGGACTAATGACTCTTACAGCTGTGGTCAGACGTTTACATTCATTCATCATGAACGTGAACGCCAGGGAAATATCGGGCTTTCAGTGATTTCTTTCACCTCTTCTTGTTCAGGTGCAGAATGAGTGACGACATATTTGTGTGACAGAAAAAAGTTTGACACTTTCAGGCTCAACTAAAGTTTACAGCTGACAACAGAGGTTTGTTTGGAGGAGTAAATATAAGGCATTCAACCCCAAGAACATTGTACCAACTGTTAAGCATGGTGGTGGTAGTATCATGCTTTGGGGCTGTTTTATTGCCAATGGAACTGGTATATTTGCACAAAGTGGAATGGAATGGAGGACTACCTCATAGTTCTTCAGCATAACCTTAAACGATGGGCTAGACCAGATGTCCAATCTTATCACACAACATGATGGCCTCAGGAATGTTGATCCTTAAAAAAATATATAATAATATATAATATATAATATATAATAATAATATAATACATGAACAATAATCTAAGTATGTGTTAATTTCATTTCATTTTTTATTGTATATATGCTTATCTATTCATTCTATTCTATGTCTGTTATTTTATGTCTGTCAGTGCTGTCTGATATGTCTACTTGTCTAGAGTAATCATTTTGTGTTTTATTTGCATGTCGCAACCTGGACAATCTTGTTTAGCTATGCTCTCCTGCTGTATGCTGTATCAGCACACCTGATTCCACTAGTTTAATCAATTAGTCTTCAAACAACTGCTTGCCTGGAACGACTACCTGCAGCCACACTGGTGCTTTGCAGATAAGATTAGACTAGCCAGTTAAAATTTGAATCAGATGAGTCAGTGATTGAGTTGCCAGAGGTATGTTTGGAGGCATACATGTAAGGCATTCAACCCAAGAATACTGTACCAACTGTTAAGCATGATGGTGGTAGCATCATGCTATGGAGCTGTTTTGCTGGGAAAAGTGGAACTGTCATATTGGCACATGATTTCTTCAGCATAACTTCAAACCATCAGCTAGACAGTAGAAATTTGGACACAGAACAATCACCAAAAACACACATCAAAGATGCTTGTGGATTGGATAGCAGGCTAACTAAGCTTCTCGAATGACTTTTACTATGTCCTCACCTCAACCCTGACTGTGCTTAGTCCTATTGTAAATATCTAAAAGATATTTAACTGGGGCAGAAAGAAACCATTTATTCCCATAGAAAAACAGCAATATTGCAATACATGCAAAATAACATTACTACAATAAGCAATATGCAATATTGAATAAGTTCTTTTCATTAACAAAAAAGATCTCAACTACTTTTTAAAAAAATAATCTGTTACTTTTTATTCTATTTCATTTATGTTTCTTAAAGTAAAAAACATTTAATTCCAAGATAAATGGTTTTTAAACTAAAGAATAATGAATAACCAACATATTTCATCTGTTTTTATCAAAAACCAAATGATTCATCTTGGACTACTGCATTATTTGTTGTGTAAATTTGCTACAACATTGAGGGTCCAATGCAATTATCCTTTAGCACCAGTTCCCAGTGTTCCCAGTTTGTTATTTAGGAACAATGCAGTTTATGGGCCATATTTAGATTCAGGTACACAAAATAGCCTCTCCTGCCTCATGGATCACAAGAAATGGTGGAGAATTAAACGTTAAACAGATGGAGATATTGGACATGTGGCTGATTTCATATTCTATTCAACTGTTTTGCATGGAATGTTGTCCCCCTCTTAATCCAGGCATTAATTATTGGTAAACCAGTATGTAAATGGGAGACTTCTTTTAACAATGGCAGATGACACAGTGGCTGATGGGGGCACAGGACTATAATGCATGCTGAAAGTATGTATGTTTACCAAAAGAATAACACTGTTACAACGCTCAGGACTCAATGTCCTCGCTTGAATTTAGAGCAACATGTTCTTCAGCACAGCCACAACATGAGCTCATAGATTATGTTGTTGTGTTTTTGAGCCAGAGTAGAATTACAACTTGGTAGAATGTTTTGGTGGGAAAAATATTACCACAGCTGTTTCTTCATCACTGAAGCTTCACTTTCTGATTTGGCTAGAGCTTGTTGATAGCTCCATTTCATGTTAAACATGTAGCAATTAGTAAGCAGCATTTTTTTGTAATTAGATATAGCTTCAGTAAACCATATGTTAAAGACATATGACACGTTTTGCACTTAAGGTACCACTTTAAAATGCTAAGCTAGGTGGTGTTATGTAAATAATCAAATCTAAGCAGGATTTAAATAACAATAACAACTGTCATTAAGCTAATGTTTGAAGACTGGGAGGAAATTGCTTCAGCTGGTCATGAACAACCAATGAACCACCAAGACACCTGCCATGAACTGGAAACTGCTGGAACACCAGTATCACCGTCTACACCGTCACCGTTCCCTATGGACTGAGAGGCTGCCGTCCAGGAATCAGCACCTTCAAGAATTCAAGCTGACAACATGGACCAAGAAGAAGCCTTCTGGATGGAAGGTTTATGGTCAAATGACTCAAGGATTGAGGTGTAAAGGTGAGGCATTCAACCCCAATAACACTGTACCAGTTGTCAAGCATGGTGGTGGTGGCATCAAGCTCTGGGACCGTTTTGCTGGAGAAGGAGGACTATCTTAGATATCTTCAGCATAACCTCAAACCATCAGCTAGACAGTTGAAACAGGGACACGATTGGGTCTTCCAACAGGTCACTGATCCAAAAAACAGATCAAAGGTGCTTGTGGATTGGATAAAGCAGGTAAACATTAAGTAAAATGGGAAAAGAATAGCTAACGGTCATTTCCGCGTGCCGGCCATTGGACATGAGTGGACTGTATAGAACAAGGCAGGACTAAAAAGATTAAGATCAACGTCCAAACGGCATGACGTTTACACAAGCCACGGGCTCCTAAACAAAGGCGCAGTCTTAGAGGCTGTAAATCCTTCGGCCTGTCCCGTGATCATAGCACGAAAAAGTGATTCTTGGCAGGAGCGCACTGACATGAAAGATGAAACGAAGGAATGGAGAAGAGAAAGAGAGAAGGCAGAGAACAACAAGCATTGAGAGGGAGAGAGGGAAAGAGAGAGAGGGAGAGACATACAGAGAGAAAGTAACAGAGATAATTTGATCGTGGGAAAGCCCACCTAACATCTCCAACATGACAAGTGTAAAATCTGGTCCAATTCCTCTGGTGACTGTAGACTGTAAACACACTGCTGGACTGGGATTTAGGTCTATAATGGATTCTTCTTCTCTCTCGTCTCTGTTTCTTTGTGAGCGAAACTCTAAATGGAAATTCTAGATGGAATATTTTTTCCCTACCTTTTATACTGTATGAAAATGGCATTAGGAACAGGCTGATAGTAAAAGAGCCTGAGAGTAACACTCCAAAATGACTTAAATATAAATATATATATATATGTATATATATATATATATATATATATATATATATATATATATATATATATATATATTAAAATAAGTTAAAGAGTCTGTATTCGCCTTGTATTTTTATTTCCCCCAATGCCATTTATTAAATTTATGTGGGTTTCTGTATGAAAACAGTCAGAATTCATGTTTACATTACCTCTTTTTCTCCTTTAGCAAACGTATTTTTTTTCTGATTGGCTGCTATATATTGTGCAGCCAACCAGATATTTAATGGGCATTCTAGGTTAAAACCCCTGGTAAATCATAAGCATAAGTTGTCTAGACAGCTGTAGAATAAATTGGGTGATATATGCAAATCTGTTGGTATTTATGACATTACAAAAACATTGCATTTAAAAAGCTCTGTTTTGCATCTTAATTTCTATATATGGACTTTAAAAGTGTTTACAAACTACATCAGCCTCATTTATTTTATTAGTTTATTCATTTATATATGAATGAAAAGAGTCATATGACTTTTTTTCTGACTGGCTGCCTTATATTGTGCAGTCAATCAGGTATTCAAGTACTCAAAATGTAGTCTAGGTTACGGCAGTCCAACTTCAATGTAAGCCACCTAGAATACTGTATAATGAACATATACAAATATATGCATATCTGTTGATATGTATGACACCCCAAAAATGGTGAATATAGCAGGGCAGATTTGCAGTTTAATTTGTAGATATAGACACTAACAGTGTTTACAAACATATTAACCAAAAAATCTTTTTTTTTTTTTACTTCTGTTATGGACTCTAAACAGTCAAGAACAGTCATATGACTTTATTTCTGTAGGGTTGTCTTGTATTGTGCAGCCAATAAGGTATTCAAGTATTCAAAAGGCAGTCCATATAACTTCAATGTAAAGATGCTGTCTTGACTGTAGTATAATGAACGGGGTGATGTATGCAGATATGTTGGCATTTATGACATCATAAATATGCTGAATTCAGCTTAATTTGTTGAGATAGACTTTAACAATGTTTAGAAACTACATCAACGTCACATTTTAACCCAAAAAATTAGTTGTTGCTTTGTTTCATTTGTTTTAAAAATTCTGATATGGGTTCTTTACAGGTCAAGAACAGTCATATGACTTCATTTCTGTTGGGCTGCCTTACATCGTGCAGCCAATCAGGTCAATCAGGCATTCAAAGTGTAGTCTAGGTTGAAACACTTAGTATAACATGAACGTAAGTTGCCTAGCTGCATAATTAACAAGGTCATGTATGCAAATCTGTTGGTATCACAAAAACTGTGGATTCAAAAAGGTTACTCAATTTCTATACATGGACATTAATAGTGTTTACAAACTACCTCAGTCTCATTTATTAGGGAAGCAATGTGGTTTTCCCTTGTCATAGGCCATTCTCATTAGTTATGTAATGTTATGATTTTGGAGAGACGCAGGGTTGTGTTATGATGGCGATGATATATTGTAATATATTTTCAATGTCTCACTTTTTGGTGTGGTGTAATTGCCTACTCTCATTGAAAGAGTACAGGGAGGGAGAGAGAGAGCGAGAAAGACAGAGAGCAAGGTTAAGGTTTCTTTTCTTTGGATGTTAAATCTTTTTTGCACTTCTCCAAGCTCTACGTCTCTAGCCCCCTCTTCCCTCATCATTACTGTAGGCCTTATCTGCAAAAATTGCTCTCATTAGAGGAGTGATTGAACCACTGGACCTGTTGGTTTCTGTGTGTGTGCATGTGTGTGCATGTGTGTGTATGTGTGTGTGTATGTGTGTGTGTGTGTGTGAGGCTGATGTCAGGCTCGCTCTGTGCAGTGAGAGTTGTGTTGTGGGAGTTTTGAGACACGGGCTGATTATTGCTGCTTTGTTTTGGCCCGGCTGCAGCATTTTTGGAGGTTAGCATTCTATTCCCTACCGATGGCTGCTACAGTACACACATGTACACACCCAGGTTTGTTTTTAAACATTGTCAGGACGTGGATAGCTCGTACAGTACTTTGCAAATGTTTTAGGCATTGTACATGTAAAGCTACTGAAATGGGCAGTAAATGCTTATTCATTAAAACCATAAACTTTAGAAAAATACAAATAACAACATGAATAAAACATTATGATTTGTGAGTGAGTGTGTTAGCTTAACCACATCCAAAGCCTTTCTAGAAGAAGGAAGGTATTTGCAGTTACCATCAAATAGCTAGTTTAGCTAGTCAACCCCCTGT
Source organism: Salminus brasiliensis (assembly GCF_030463535.1). NCBI lineage: Eukaryota > Metazoa > Chordata > Actinopteri > Characiformes > Bryconidae > Salminus > Salminus brasiliensis. The sequence continues at coordinate 13,509,734 of NC_132902.1, read as the reverse complement.
TTAAAGTAGGGTACTGCTGATGGAACTGAACAAAGTCATACTTGGGTATTTTTGTGTTATTTGAACCAACATATCCATACCATACTGAAAACAGCTCATTCCAACCTCTATATTTATTTGTATGGCTTTTTATTCTACTGTTATATAGTTGTTAAGCATTTCCATGACTGCTTTTTGGCAGTGTAGTACTGTTTGGTACCTGTTATCCATTTTAAGTCTGAAAGTACCTATAATACCGTCTACTTACATTATTGTACATGAATCCTTTAGATCTCTGCTGGCTGCTCTGCAAGGCCCTGTTCACACCTGGCATTAACATGCATCCTGGAGGATCAGATCATAAGTGGTCAGCACAAAGACCACTTTCAGCGTGAACGTGGTACACTGTACCCTGTAATCCAATCACTCAAACCACATTCAGAGGTGGTCAGACTCCCATATACATTTAGGCTCCCCATATCACCACCTCAGCACCAGATGTCTCATCATTCCATAGGCTATGCTGTGTGTGTAACATACCCACTATCATTAGCATTATTTGTAAATAGCTTACAACATACTGGTGTCATTCAGGCTATTGTTTTTAACCTTACAGGGTTTGCAAACTCACAAAAATGTTAATTAATAAAAGAGGGGTGTATAAGTGTAGCATATTAATTTACTCTTTGAAAGTACTATATACAAGACACTGCATTTACAGTAAACAGGTTAACCAGGTTCATTTCTCTTGTTTTGCTTATAGTTTTTTTTCTTAGAGCGATTTGCAGAACGAACGATATTGTGCAGTATGTTGAAGCACTCGGGCCTTTACTGACCACCCAAGGGGCACACATTTTCAACAGTGGCAGCAGCCAACAGCAGAAATTCATTTACCTAGTATTGGTGTGCCAACTATAAAAATAAATTAATCTAGAAATCCAGTTTACCTGTGTAATACCATTTCATTTTAATATTCAGTGTGACTTTTTAAATATATATAATTTTATCATGATATCTTGGTGCTCTTGGGGGCCTCCTGAGTAATGGATAAGTAAGGGATAAAAGCGATACTCGTGGCTGGTTCGCCTCCTCCGCCGGGAATAATGTGAGAAATCTGATCACAAGTGGTCACAGGAGACACTATGCATTTTGGCAATCATGTGTGATCGGATCACCTGAGATGCTTGGTAATGCCAGGAGCACTGCTGTGTTCTGTGGTGAATAAGAACCAAAAGCACAATAACTACAATGACCCTAGACACAAATTGCTTTTTAGATACTCAGATAGTTGTGCTTGTTCATGCATTCCTTTTTGAGTGAATGTCCCAACAAGGCTGAGACTTACTAACAGTATTCCAACAAAAGGCCTCAGACATTGGAATTAGGAGATAAAAGAGATTGACTGAATGTCTGCTTATGTACTCTAGAGCAACGGTATTAAAGTAAATGTAAGTCCTGAATCTAAGGTAAAAGTTTTTGCTCATTGAAAACTTTGACAAAAACAGATCTTGTTCAGGATTTATGACTTGGTTGGTGGCTTTGTCCAGTGTATAATACCAGTTTGTATCAGTGCATATCATTGCTGTCCTTGTATTTCCATTATTTGCCAATTTCAACTATTTGTGAATATGAATATAGTAGATGTTCTTTACATTATGTCAGAATTGAATCAATGAACCAAAAGAAATGCTCCAAAATGGCTTGCAATAAACTCTTTTTACATTGACTACCACTGAAGGTTAAGAAGACATTTTGGAGATACAAGGTTTTGCATGACAGCAACAATATGGGCTTCACAGCTCATATGAATGAGCTAAACCAGTAAGCAAGTGTTTTCCACTGTCCTGCTAGTCTCAGTCCCTCAGCTACTCCCACCAAATGAGCGACTGAGGACATGCACAACCTCCTCACTCAGCATGTTGTTTAGCAGTGAAAATAAAGGCAAGTGAACTTGTATTTGGACTGGTTCCATTTGTAAAAAGTTTCAATATCCATATTCTCCTCAGACCTGAGCTGACAGCTCTATGTAATTAGTTGTGATTGTCATGTTTTTTTCTCCTTGTTTCACGATCAGCCTCTAAGTCTAGAACTCTTTTGGGGTCTATGGAATGTTTTTTTTGCTTTCTCCTGTAATGTTTTTACTTGAGAGACATACGGTTTACTTATAACATCTACTTGTATTAAGAGTTTTATAAGCCTAACACAACACCTAAAAAATGTATTTTAGTCTTTCAGGTTAAAATAAAAATTAAATATTGCTTCTGGTCAAAAAAAAAACAAAACACTCAAAGCATTACGCTGGCCGTAACACTGTAGGCCATCCTGTTTCTCTTTCTTTATTATAATTTTCCTCTTTTTTTTGTCCTGATAGTGTCCAAAAACAAGAATACATGTGTATACACACGTGTTCAGGCTCTTACTGTGCAGTTAGCCACTAGAGAAAAGCTGAGAGCCTGCATCGCCCTAGTGTAGCATAGCTTAAACTGTCTTAGCTTACAAATGGCAAAAAAACACACACGCTCACATAAGCGATGTTTGTCCCACAGGTATACTAAACACATTCAGACACACAGGGATGATGACAGAAACTCCACTTAGCAACAGTTTGTTATATTTATGCATGTATTTCCAGCCCAGAGCAGACAAGCGTGGATACTAACATGCACACCATATAAGACACAAAACGAACACACATACAGAATAACCACACACACACACACACACACACAAACACACACACACATATGTACACACCTACAAATGTGGCCAGATGTATCATGTAGTGGGATAATATGCAATATATCTTTTTCATAAGTGCAGTGAAAAATAAATATTACCTGTAATATACAGCAGTGTTTGGAGTTATATGAGTACTGATGTTTGTTTAAAAAATCCATTCATCATGCTGGCCCAGCGGCGCTGGCCTGGGCCTTTGGGCCTTCTCTAGCTCATATACTCACATACACTTACTCATATGTCTTGAGTCACTGACTCATCATCAGTTAATGAAAAGTAATGTAACATTTGAGACACATCTATATTATATATCATATATTATCTATATCAACTTAATTCCCTAAAGAACTGATGGTCAAAAGTCAAGTTGAGTGTAACTGGAATAACCTTTAAATACCATATTTACATATGTGGATAAATCAATTTTGACAGATAAATGAAATATGTAAAAGGGAGAACAAGTACTGTTAATAAATCATTCATGCAAATCCATGCATGTAATTATTCATTTTTATATTTCCTTCCAATTTATACTGTACTGTACTTTATTTAGATTAAACCTTACGTATCATTGCGGTCTTGTAGGTGAGTTTGAAGGAAAGCTTGATTCTTCTTACTATGAGGCTTCATGTACATTTCAAAAAGTTGATATACAGCTGGGTAGTGTGTAAGGCTGTTGTGGCTGGGTGACCAACCAATGGTTGTTGCATAGTGTTTCTCAACTCTGGTCCTGGAGGCACCCTGCCCAGCAGACTTTTTGGCAGACTCCCTGCTTTAACACACCCCTGCAACTCTGAAAGGGTTTGTTAATGAGCTGATTGGTTGATTAGTTGATTGGAGCTGATTAGGTGTGTTGGGGGCACGGAAAACACTGAAATGTGCAGGGGATGGTGCCTCCAGGACCAGGTTTGAGAAACACTGGTGTAAGAACTGATTGGCTCAGATCATGGATTTTGAGTAATGGATTTAGCAGTGTATGACAGTAGTTTTACCTTCAAATTTGAAATGATTTTGTGTTACGGCTTTATATTTGTTGTGACTTTTATTTTGACACAGTCTGGTTGTTCATTTGCATTAGTGACTTTTATTTTGACATGGTCTGTATGTGATGTAGGTTCCGCTTTATTTTGCTTTAAATCCTTTCTATGGTAAAATTTAATAACGGGTCCTTTGTTCTGCGTTTGACTGAAGTTTCTTTTTTTTTACACTCTAGCCTGTGTCCACATGACTCCCACATCTTACTCCACTCTGCTTAGTCTGTATGTTTTTATTGCTCTGCATCCAGATGTAGGAATTACTGCTAAACCTTGGCGATTAATCAGTGGTTCACATGCATCCCAAACCATGGAGGGTGGAGTGACCCATAAGGATTAATGGATAACCCAGGATTAGAGAATAACAAGATCAATTATTCTATCTGGGACTCCCGGTCACAGATAGCTGTGGCATTGCCAGTGATCAAACCTGCAATCTCCCAGTACTAGGGTCAATGTTTAGACAGCTTCACCATTTGCAAAACCTACTGGAATGCAATACAGCTACATTAAAAATTACAAAAATGTCCTATTCATTTTCATCATTATCCCATAAAGTTTGTCTTCCAACTGTGACAATATGTGTGCAACAGACGAAGAAGGATTGGGGTTTGCGAGATCATGGTGATTAGTTATACCCAACAAGGACTGTCAGGGACACAGACACACACACCTGTTGTCTTAATTAAAAAAGTAGATCAAAGGAAAGAAAAAAAGATTTTGAGGAAAAAAGAAACACTGAGATGGAGGAAGAAAAAGTGAGAGCCATAGTGGCCTACTACCAAGGCTACTACTCTTCTCCCGGGACCTTATCATCATCCCTTTTTGGACATCAGTCAAACTGCATCTTTTGCCCATGATAATTGTTTTGTACTCTGCTACAACTGACTGGTGTGGTTGCTTGTTTACACACACAGAAAACCCTGTCATGTAGCACCTGTGACGTTCTGGGCCAAATTGATTCCACACCAGTGGTGGTCATAATATTCTGATATGACTTTGACAGTGGGCGAAGAGTGGTAGAAACTGCTACCTTTGTGGGATGTCCAAGAGCCACCGTAGTGAAGACATACTTGAGAATGGACTTCTTGCTCATTGAGTGCCACCCAACGGCATAACAGTGGTGCCCCCTGGGTCATTGATACCAGAGGGGAACGACGACTCCGGCGAGGGGTACTGAGCAATCAATGCACCACTGTGGAGCAGCTTACCTCTATAATAAACACCTTCCATCATCTAATACTACAGTCCATGCCACGATGTCTCGCTAGCGAGCCAAGGCTGGTTTTATGTGGCAATATATACACATATAGAGAAAGAGGGATAGAAAGAGTGTGGGGGAGAGTCAAAGAGACAAAAGAAAAAATGTGAGGGATAGAGAAGCAGAGACAGTAAGAGAAAGAGTGTGTGAGAGACAGACAGAGAGAGTAAGAAGAGAGAGGGAGGGAGTGAGAGACTGCGTGATCACACAACATATTATTTTGCATTAAGTTTGTTTGCTTTTGGAGTCTCTTTGTGGTGAAGCATTTTGACAGTGAGGGATGTTGGATTATAGGAGTTTTCATTCTAAGCCTTTATAAATCTGGAGGAAAATAAGACATGGCACAACTCTGCCAACCAGAGCCCAAACCCATCATCAATTACACACACACTGGCAAACTCTCTCTCTTTCTCTCTCTCTCACACACACAGATTCACAGTATCAGGCCTGAGTGGGTGCCGACTGATTGGATAATGAAGTTCCCACACAGATACACAAACGTAATAAATACACACAATTACACACACACTTACACACACACTCACACACTCACAGACATAAATCTCTGTCTCCTTCTCTTAGTCTGATCTCTCATCATCTGCTTAAGCTGTTATGATGGATAGACGTTATTGGCTATGAGTTCTTTTATTGGACGAGTTAAAGGGACATTCCATCAGCTTTCCAGAAAGATTCATTTTACAACTCTTTCACAACGTGCCCAGTTCAGTTTTATTGTTTTAAGAAAAGTACCCGCTAACTGAGCTTTCTAATATTAGCGACTGTTTTTGATGTTGCTGGCACCCTGACACAATACCCTGATGATCTCCTTATCTTCACCCTTTAAAAATGAACACTGTGTATTCAGGACAGGTCGGACTTTCATTCCAATTACTCCACAACCATCTGAGATACACTATGTGTCCAAATATTTGTGAACACCCCTTGTAATGAATGCATTCGGTCTTCTTTAATTTGCGCCCGTTGCTGATACACAGATGTGTAAATGAGTGTGCACTCAAACACAGCTTGTCTAGTCTGTAGAGAAGCACTGCTAACAGAATAGGACTGGACCTCTGGAGCAGATAAACATGAACCTGTTGGCACCATGCCTAATGTCAGGTATGGGCTTGAGGGGTATTGAGCTGTGGAGTGGTGGAACTGTGCTCTTTGGAAAGGTTGTGCTCCATCCAATACTTTTCTGATGAGTTGAGGATGAGGTGGGGAGCTGATCATCCAACATCCTGACCTCACTAATGCTTTTGTCCCTGAATGCAATTAAATCTTCACAGCAATGCATTAAAATCTTGTAGAATTCCCTGGACAGAACTTAGTTACTCCAACAAAAGTAGGATAAACTCTTCTTTTTTAATATCCTTGGTTGCATAATAAACAATAAATGAGCAGATGTCCCAATACTTTTGTCCATGTAGTGTACAGACTTCGAAACTTCGGCAATGCAGCATAGTTACCTAGGCCGGGAATCGAACCCCGGTCTCACACATTATTTATTAGGTATTACTATTCAGTAAGTATTAAAAACTTCAAGGTTTATTCCTTAAGGAGCGACTAGGAGGGACGATGACTTTCAGAAGACCCATGTTTTGTTTCCTGAAGGATCTTTTTATTGCATATTTAATTACAGTACCAATAAATTAGATGTTTGAGTGTGGAGAACTTTTTTAAGGTTTTAAGGATATCCACATAATATAAAGGTTCCATACAAATTCATGGTTTCTCCCAGAACCACACATCGAAGCTGAGAACTTGCTGGAAGTTACTTGTCCTGCCCATTCAGTGGGCATGTGGAAGTGCCAGCTTAACTCCAGTTCACAGAGTTCATGTGCGTGGATGGTGTCATTGTATAATATGGCCATCACAATGATCTACCATAATGTCATCACTGGCTTGGAGAAATATCACCAAGGAAGCTTTCATTACAGTGTTGTGGGTTTGTTCCTGGCTTGCCGGCTCAGCGTGTGTTTGTGTGTGTGTTTCAGAAAACTGTTATTTAGCACGCTGCGATGACAGACAGAGCTCAGATTACGGCTTGCAACGTTTACATTCAGTTGCCCTCTCTCTCTCTCTCTTTTTCTCTCTATCTCTCTCTCTCTCTCTCTCTCTCTCTCTTTCTCTCACCTTTCTTCTCTTTCTATGTTTCCAACAACATATCGAATGGTGGCACAAGGCCCCCATTTTCAGAGCATTCTGGGAACAGTCACAGCTAGGTGTTAGTTTCACCTACCAAAGGTTTTGTTTTCAAATGTTCCACTCTGTAATTGCGAAGTGTGAGTCAGTTTTTCATGTTTTTCTATGACATCTCTCCTTTTTGGAGTACCTAGCTTAGATCTTCAGAAGCCTTTAATTAACCAATATAATGTGTTGGGTTTTAGTCTAGCAAAGACGTCTAGCAAACGTGTGGCTAAATATAGCCAGCAAAGCAGTTATGCTTAATGGCAGATATTCTCAGGTCTGCTGCTCTATTTCAGATAATTGGACTAGCGGAGCCTTCTTTAGATGTTGATCAGAGCAAACCTAAAAAAGTGACCTTTGTCTGATTACTAACAATGTCTAAAAATTCTAACCCTGAATTGGTATCATCATATTGAAAACCCTACCCTGGCCTTACATTTAAGGCATTTAGCAGATCTACAAAAGTGCTTCACTTTTACTTAGAAAATACTCTTAGATAGTTTGTATAGGCTAGGATCCAAAAGATGTCTCTAAGCTTAGATGTTACAAGATACAAAAGTCAGTATGGAGACCATAACACTCAGCACTACACTTTGTCCAAGTACTCTCAGAAGAGGTGGGTCTTCAGCTTGAGTTTGTTCGGACACTCAGGGGAAGTTTGTTCCACCACTTCGGTGCCAGGACTGAAAAAAGCCTGGGCGCTCATCTTCCATGGATCTTAAAGGATAGCGGGTCAAGCCGAGCGGTACTTGGATCTCAAAGGGCTCTTGGTGCAGATTGGCTTTTGACTATTGCCATTGGAGGGGCTGGTCCAGTCTTGGCTTTGTAGGCCAGCATCAGGATTTGAATTGGATGCGGGCATGGGTTGAATTCCAGGGATGTTAAAAAGAAGAATTCAGCATTTTCTCCCTCATGGTGATGGGTCCAAGGTTCTCACCATATAATGTAATGAAGCTTGCCTGACTTCTGACTTCTGACTGTCATAATTTGAATCTAGTGAGCCACCTTCTTGGACAGGAAAGGGACATTTAACTGACATGCAAAATAACCAACCACAAACTTTAAAATGTAGGTGCAAGCTGCCTGAATTGTCTGAATAGTGCAACAAAAACAGAAACAAAGTGGCATGCCTGTCATGTGAGGACAGCAAATTTATTACTATTAAATAATGGCTAATAATGCCACATTTTCTCAGTCCAGTGACTACATCTTGCTCAGAGTCACTGTTGCCATTGCACACAGAGCAAGCAACAACTTGTAAAACAGCAGACTGACATAGAAGTAGTGGATGGAAGTGCATGCACAAGGCAGTACACAAGTATTTTTTAGTGGGTGTGGCCTAAACCTCAAGTTTGCGGTTTATGTTAAATAGCCTTTCAGTGGAACTTCACCATTTCCACATGATTTAAAAACAATAAAGAGGGTGCTCCCGATTGCTGCAGCCATCTAAGCGTTGGCCCTATCTGTCATCAAATCACTGGTTTGATCAATTGCACAATTGGTCTTGCTCTCATTGGGTGGTGCTCCCTCTCCCCCAATTACTCTGCACAATGCTAGTCAGTACAGGCATCTTTTAGCTGATGTACTGTCACACAACTGTCAGTTATCATTCAGTTAGTGTGTTTAGCTGTCCAATGACGTTGCATTAGCGGTAGTTTGAAAAGATCCCATATCTTGCTTCATGTGACTCAGAGGAAGCACATTGGCTTGGTTGCACTGTGTGACAGGGGGAGTCCTAGCTACTGGGTGGGAAATGAATGTGACTCAAAATGGGTTTAAATTATTTGATAAAACCTTCCTTTTTCGGATTTTGCCTGATCTAGTAGTCATGTGGATCCATAAGCTAGTCAGCTCCATATCAGTAAGTTGCAAGTTTCTTTCTACTGATCACAAACTGGGACTTGCTGGGAATTACTATGTAATTAGTAAACGTCTATTGTAAGTCTGAGGCCTAAACTACTAGCCAACATACTTCCACTTATATTACCAGACTATAGCCAATAAAAAAAGCAGCAGAAATGTCCATCTTCCTAGCCACTTGGTCATGGTGGTTCTGGAGCCTGCCCAGAATCATTGGGCCCAAAGCAGGAATATCCTAGGCACCAGTCCATCTCAGAGGAAACCCACACAGACACAAGAAAAACACCTTCTGAAATCAAAGGAAATCACAATTATCTGCTTCTGTTGGAGGAGCTGGCTCTACTTTTGTGAAGCCTTTCTAATAGATTTTGGAGCATTGCTGTGAGGATTTGATTGCATTTAGTAACAAGAGCTTGTTGGATGATCACCACTCCACCTCATTCACAACCTACTGGCTCATCCCAAAAGTATTGGATGGAGCACCATCATTCCAGAGAGCGCTGTTCCACTGTTCTTCAGCTCAATATACCACTCTAGCCCACGTCTGGCATTGGGCATGGTGCCAATAGGTTCATGTTTATCTGCTCCAGACAGTTCTATTTTATTGGCGGTACTTCTCTACAGAGACTTGACAAGCTGTGCATGTGCTTTTGCAATTGTTTCAGCAATGGGTGCCACTTAAAGTGGAGCTGAATGCATTCATTAAAAGGGAGAAAGTGTCCACAAACATTTGGACATGTAGTGTATCAATAACACACATGAATCAGTGTTTATTATTAAAGATATTTAGCATGTCATTTATAACATGCTAACTTATGCTCTCTTTATTAGTATTAGAGTCTCTCTCTCTCTCTCTCTCTCTCTCTCTCCGTCTTTCTCTATCTCTCTCTGAGGTTTAGTTTCCGCTTGTTGGTCTCAGCTGCTGGATGGAGATAACATCTCAGAGCCACTGGACTTCCTTCTCTTCTAACCTGCTTGCACACACACAGACACACACACACACACACACACGCACACACTGTTTGAGTTCCCTCTGTTACAGTTGGTGGCCAACCCTGGAGCCTACAGTGGAAGGGTGGGGGGACAGGGGGTCCTAGGGACGTCAGACGAGTGACAGAACGAGTGAAGTCAGGATGCATGTGAGACACTACTGTGTGTTTTTCGACACATGTAAGAAGTGGTGAAGAATGTTCCCTCAATATGATCTTGGCAGGTGCTTTCTCTTTCTAAATGCCTCTCCACTTCTCTCTCTCTCTCTGTCTCTCTCTTGGTCTCACTCTCTGTAGTCAAGTCTACTCAAGCCTAGTAAAAAGTTTACTGGAATATCTGTTAGAGCATGGTTTTGGGTGCAGTAGCAGAGAATATAATTGCTCTCTAATCCCAGATAATGGAGGCGACGTTGCACATATAAAATTCAGGATGGAGCATGTAACAAGAAATCATGGAGGAATGGGCAAAGAAAGACAAAGACATGAGGATAAAAGCAGGAAATAGTGGGGATTAACCCAAAAATGCTCATCCCCCCCCCCATTTCATTTATTCTGTTATACAAGCATAACCTCCCCATACCGCATCAAGACAATCCGCACCACATACACACACTGGTCAGAGGTTTGTAGGCCAGACAAGGGAGAAGTACAGAAGTAAGTTGCTGTACTTGCAGTGGTGGTTTACCAGCCACTGACTCGACGGGTTTCAATTTGATGTGAAGACTAGATCAGTTTCCTCTGTGGGGAACAAACAACAATGGCAAAATTACAGAATGAACTGCTTACCATTTCCCCTCAATCCGTTAAACATAGTTGTCAGCATACCATCGAAATTTTTAATTCACTCATGTAGACCACATAATAATATGTGGGTACAATACGTACACCTCAGGACTCCAGACTAGAACAGCGTTATAGAGCAATGCATCAAGATAGTTTTGAAATCCATTTGATGCTAATCATATAAGGAACCTGGAACTTGGAATTGGAATGCTGTGTTGCAGAGGAGAGCTTATTTGCTTTGAAACTTGGTTAACAATATCTTTGGGATAGATGTGTAAAAAGGCCATTGTTAAGCTCAATCATATTTTTTTAAATAACAGAATGTCACAATTATGGGCGCCCCTTGAAAATTACTTGAATAAAGTCTAAGGTGAAGAACTGCTCGCATATCATTGTCATGGCGTGTTAGGCCAAACGGGAAGGGATGAACACTCGCAGAGATGGAATCCAATGCATGAAGGTTTATTCAAGAAAACAAACATAAAAATCAAGAGTACAAAAAACATGAGCAGCAATTAGAGGGCAATACCGTGAACAATACTGAAACATGACAACACAAATGGCAAACATAACAAACCTGAGACTGTGAGGAGTTGGCAGCTGAGCGAGCACTAGAGCAGCGCTCAATACATAGACAAGGAGAGCTGGGGAACCAGCAGCTAGACAAAACAGCAAGGCCGACCTAACCTGGATGCTGCCGCATGCTGCTGCGAGCGTGGGTCGCCTTGCTGGGATGTGGGTAGCCAGTGAATCCTGACAGTGAGGATACAATTCTCGGCGTTGAACAATGGTTGGTGTTGAGGCTCATTTAGTACCCCCAGTCCCAGGTGAAACACATGAACCAAACAAACATGACTCCTTATTTGGGCCTGTTGGCGGTGGCTCAGAATCGCCCTGGTGCATACAGAGTGCCTGACACATATCACGATTTTTGCTTTTGTTTTGGATGTTTATCCTGTTCCATTAAAAGAGGAAAACCACATTTAACTGATCGATATTCCAACACAACAACACAAGATCCAATACAGTTCATTAGGTGGAATTGCAGGTACGTTAAAACTCAAAATAACCTTGGCGTAGTTCAGTACCTGGAGGTGAACCTCAAAGACTGTCCGAGAAAAGAAATCCCACACAAGTAAACAGAGCTGTAAGACAAGCTAATAGACAATTCATTTATTATGTGTTATATAACCAGTAAAACAAGAGTTTTAGAACAATTAGAACAGTGGGACTGATGGTTGTTGACCTGTATGAATAAGGTAATGCCCAATAAATGGCTTCCCACCTGAACACAGTGCAATGCAGTTGTGTAATTCAAGTCCCATTCATTTGTCTTCTTTAATTATGACACTGCTTAAGTCATACTTAATCTTTTAGATGGGATTTTTCAGTTCAAAGGTGTTGTGATGAACCTGTCTGGAAGAGGATGCAATGTTTGCGGTGAGGAAGCTGGCTCGAGAGGCAAGATTTTCTCCAAGGATCACAGCTGGTTAGTTCAGAGTTGGTTGGACTCCGCAAAACTGCAATTAAACACCAAATCCAAGCCAGTAACTTATTTGGCATGCCAGAAGAAAGCCTCTGCTGTCGGCAAACCACAAAAGTAAGCATCTGGAGTTTGCTTAACATGATGGGACTTTGGAAGTGGATAATATGACAATAAATACAGCTTTCTGGCAACAAATACAAGAGGTATGTTGGATGTAAATAAGACAAGGCCCTGCAGAAAATTATATAATGTTCATGATAAAGTATGGTGACCATCTCTGTCCAGTGAACTGACCTAAACCTCACTTAAAATATGATGAACAGAACTGACAAGAAGATAATCTGAAGAGATTGTGTATGGCGCAATAGCCTTAGAGCCCTTTATGTGCATTGTCCCACCACATCCAAAGTTATATGTGTGGGGTGTCAATGAAGTACTGTTGATTTTTTAAATAACATTTTTCTGCCAAAATTGCTAATATTTCTGACTAAAATCTACAGTTCAAATTCTAATCTGCTTTTCTGAAACATGGTAAAAGCCATATATACACATATGATGGCATACATTAGTTACATTTGTGTTAATGCAGGTTATTCTGGGCAATTTGTTGCCAGACTTTACCTTTAGCAGACTTTAGCTGCAGTAGTATTTCATCAAAATAATATACTTATAATACACTATAGCTATGGAAACATATACTGATCAGCTATAACATTAAAACCTGCCTAATATTGCAGGTAATATTGTAGGTCCATTTTCTGTTGCCAAAACAACTCTGACCCATTAAGGCATGGACTCCACAAGACCTCTGGAGGTGTCCTGTGGTCTCTAGCACCGAAACTTTAGCAGCAGATTCTTTAAGGCCTATACATTGTGAGGTGGGACCTCCATGCATGAGCCTTGCAGTGCAATGAGCCTTAGGTGCCCATGATCCTGTTTAAAAATCACCTTTAAAAACTGACTGTTAACATGCTGCCTAATATCTATATCCCACCCCTTGACAGATGCAATTGGAACTAGATCATTAGAATTATTCAATTTTTATATATATATTTTTGGTTATCACCGACTGGCGTATACAACTAAATTAGAATTATCTTATCTCTATTTCTGCAAAGTTTTCTATCACATTGCAAATGTTTCACCATGTGTAAAACGAGAGTGCTCTTTTTCCCTTTATTTGTGTTTCAAAAATATCCATTCAAAAATATCTTATTTCCTTTGCACAACTTGGGTATTTTTATATAGATTGTAGACGCCAGGTCTGTTGGGCAGCACAGAATAAAATCATAGGTTTGCAGCTTGATTTGCTGAAATCCAAATAACTTAGTAAAGATGCTTATATTCTTGTCTTTCGTGAAGGAAAATCAGTTCTACCGTAGAGATTTATAAGCATTACTGCTTCCAGTCTGCCATAAGTACAGTTTACAATAGTAGACATATATCATTATAACCCATAGATAGGAAGGTGCCATAAGAGTTCTCCGGAGAAACTCAACTACAAATACAAAAACTACATTTGGCTTCTCAATGAACCTTTAAATAGATGTTTCTGTAAATAAACATTTCTTTAAATGAGATGTGTAAAGTTTGAAGAACATTTTCTAGAAAATGTAATGGTTCTATATTCAATATTATTTTCCACCATTACCATTCAGGAACCTTTATTAATAAGAGTGCATCCAGCTGGCTACACATTCATAGGCATTGTTATCTGGCTAAACGTCTAATGCCACCTTCAATTTGGTGTAAAATAGTATCAACAGCTAAAGCTGATATTTCAACAAAACACACTTACGAGTGCAGTCATCCCCTCATCAAGTTTTAAACTGTTTAGCTTAATACGTGTAAATACGTAATATGTGTCATTTATTATGTGTCATATAACCAGTAAAACAAGAGTTAATTAGAACAGTGGGACTGATTAAAAATGGGAAACTCAAAGATTCAAAATAATTTATTCTACATTAATTTACATTGTTATGGTTTGGTTAAAACCTAAGCCCTGGGTCTGGGTGAGTAGTTTAATGCTGTGTCTGGGTGAGTAGTTTAATGCTGTGTCTTTCTGCTAGTTGTGGTGTCCAGGGTGCTTGCTTTATAACTTTATAGGAGCAACTTCATAGTGGTGACAGGTCAGACAGGTGAGACACTGAGCACAGGACAGCAGAGCTCTGCTGGGGGTCTTAAATAAATGAATGACTCGAAAAAAATATTAACTTGAACTTTCATTGCGCGTTTTTTTTTTTGTTGTTGTTGCTGATTTTAAATTACATGGACTTAATGAAATTAGTGTTAGACTTAGTGTTATGTATCCAAAACTCAACACCTGTCAGTGTTGTTTTTTAGAGGACATGTGATTGATTTCCAACATCTGTACAACACTGGGTTTTGCCATCAACCCGATTCAATTTTTCAAATAAAGCTAATGTCTTTCTTTGACTAGGCTAATGTAAACCTAAATGTCCATTGTTTTGCATTTCTTACAGTATTTATAGCACAGTACTTCACAGTCTGGATCAATACATACTGTTTTTACCTCAACTATGGAACTCTTGAAAGCCTTTTTCCTAAACCTGTTTTGGCCTGGCGGCAGAAAGCTTCAATAATCTGTGTGTGAGCAGCAGGCTAAGCCTCAGCTGCTGGCATCTTAAAGAGTTGATCAGTAACCTGACTGTAAAAGAATTGTCCTCTCTCTCTCACACACACAGGCTTGTTATGTGGCCCCCGGTTTAAAGTCTGTTTTGATAAATTCTACTTACGAGGAGTTAATGTTTGGACTTTGGACCTTCTTGTGTCGATCGGGCTGTGGAGTCCTATTGTTATATAAAGGGAGTATAACGCGCACAGGAATAAATAGGCTGCTTTGGTGTTGAATGGGGCATTTTATCGGCTTATGTAATGAGTGGAGCAGTGAGAACAGCATGGCCTGAAGAGCCGGGAATCATGGGGGAGTGGACAGGGATGGGTTGATACAGGTTCACCCCAGTGGGGTTAAAAATGACCTTCAGTGCACACACACACAAACACAGGTACACATGACCCTTTAGGCACACAGGGGGGTGGAACCTGTGCTTTGCACAGGGACATTTATAGAAAGATAAAAGTGCTCTTCAAAAATAATGATTAATAAAAAAAAAGGCTCTAATTGTTGCTTGATTTTATTTCCCTGTTAAGATTCAATTGTGATGTTATTGTGGGATTAAGCCAAAATTACTCATAATTAACCTTACATTGTCATTTCCAACCTCTCTTTATCCCTTAGAATTAAATGAGTAGTTTTGTTAGTGTGCCTTTAGTGTGCCTGAATTGTGCTCTGTTCCAATTGGCCGCTCAGTCCTATGCCTTATTCAAATGCAATTTATACTGAAACATTCCTTATCATTTAAATATAGATAATAAGGTAATAAGAGAAAACTTATCTGGCCCTCTTTAAAAAATCTTAAATGGCTCTTGGCTTAGACACATTTTTTTTTACCTGGTATAGGAACTTTACATTACATTATATAGAGGTTCCTTAAACTTCCAACTTTCCCTGAACTGAAAAAATGTATGGAAAGATGGAATTACAGTGAAAAATGTTTTGCACATAGACATTGCCCATGCTAAAAAATACTGGTTCCTAAATGGTTCATAGGTTATTAAAACTCAACATTATGTGGAGGTTCTTCAAATGTTTCAAAAGGTTCTTCACAGTCCCATATCTCATTTACAACAATGACTGCAAGCTTCTGTAAGAAACCAATAGAGGTTCTTCTTTTGTGAACCCTTGTCATTTCCATGTGTCTATCTCAGTGCATGCATGAAGCATTTTAAAATATTTGGTCTTTCCTCACACAACCCATATAGCTTGCATTTCATCTTACAGTTTAGGAAGAGAAATACAGGTCCCGAAGAGTTAAATTTAATGCTGTTCAATCCAAAGGGCCTCTTTCTTTTGGCCAAGCTGTAAAACGTCAGCCTATGCCGTTTCACAGAGCAAAGTGCACTATAAATCATGAGACTTATTAAGACTGCTCCCAAGCAGAGGGAGTATATAGAGAGGACAACAATGGCCAGGCTTGTTAAATGAGGCCTGCGTGAGGCTTGTTCACTCATTAACGATGTTTGCATTGTAGGCAGGCCAGCGTCGCGGCATTAAGAGGTCATGTGAAAGATCCGGGAGCAGGAGGAATAGTGGCCGGGGTGAGTTCACACAATGGAAACGTCCACTGAAGGATCACCTCCAAACACACCTGGGCTAGAACACACAGTGGCAGAGCTCCAGTCAACCTGGCCTAGGTAGAATGGGTACATATAAGAGACTTCAAAGGATACGGGATTTCATATTCAGACTTACTGGTAATATGAAAACCCTGGGTAAACCTGTAAAAGGAACAATCTGACATGTTTTGAAAAATCAGAGCTACTAGAACTAATCAAAATTACTGGTAACGTCATTTTAACATCATCCAAGAAGGTGTTTTTTTCTGAAAGATGTGAAAAAGCCAAGCTTACTTGACACGTAAATGCGTAAAACACACTGCACCCAAAGCAAAAGCTCAGCATGGTAGAAGAGTAAAACTGAAAGTCAAAAATAACGCATCAATGTCCGTTTCTCATATAACTCTGCCTTAGTTTAGCAGTTGTTTGGCAGTTGTTTTTTACATTGTGTCAGAATTGTATGATGAGTGATGCTCTAAAACGACTTTTGAATGTAAAATGGGATAAATTCTTTTCACAATGACTTGAGAATGACTTGAAAATGAGGAAAGTGCTGTAAAGTTGCCCCTCGTTCTTTGTGTGCCAGTGATGCTTAGCTTTGTCATTATTATAGAAACAGTTTAAATGACAGTGTAAAGTCCTAGGGCCTTTACTTTGTCTTCATAACACTACCTGAACTGCTATAAGCCTTTCACCCTGAGTAAAAATGTTGATAGAACTCTTTCTTCTGAGTGTTTGGGGGTTCTTTTGGCAAATCTGAACAAAAAGTATTTAATGTTTATAAAGAAGGCCTAATTTGAACCCTACATAACATGGACAAGCATGTCAAGGCAGATACCAAATACTATCCAACAGTATCCTACAATGTTTGGCATCATGTAGCATCTGTCCTGACAGTTATCATTAATAGTAACATGAGACTGTTATGTTGACGGACATAATCTCTTAAGACATCGCACAACAGCATGAGATGTTTATGCCACAACAGTAATACAGCTTTATTCAGCAGGGTTTAAGTAAAGTATTGCTAAATAATCCCTTTATTAAACACTGTAGATTGGGTGAAATATTTAATTATCGGCAGACTAATCATTTCAGGTTTTTGATTAAGTTGCCGACTGTAATTTTGATTATTTGTGAAAGGAAATACCTTCTGCAAATGGCTATTTATTGCAGCCCTGACTGGTTTGTACAATCATGGATAACATTTGCCATCTGGTACGAATTATGCCTTCTTTATGACCATAAAATACTTGCTCTTCTTGGTCAGATTTGCCCAAGAAGATCCCCCAAATGCATTAAATGTCATACGGAATCATAAATTGCTGTCCTTTTGGGCTTCTGAAAGTAAGAAAGTGCATTTCCGTGCATATGTGCATAAGACTGATTAACTTCACTTCCTGTGCTTAACAGGAAGTCTAACAAATTTACACTGTCAGGATACATGTGGAGACCTGTGAAGATCTATGCTGTGTAACAGCATATGTAGCACACTATTCTGATCTGATATCAGCTTAAGCACCCCTACACCCTCTTTTTACTGTATTCAGTAAATATGATAAACTGCTGTCGGATCAGCTGTCAGGGCTATTGAGGGGTATTTCCCATGTGGGTTTAGTTCTAATAACCACAGATGAAAGTATGTTAGTTCTCAAATCTATGCTAGAAAAGTGTTTCTTTTACTTTTTGGAAGAGTAGGGAAATATGAGGTCTTTATCACGGTTTTACTCGCTTGGTATATAGGGTTTTTTTTCTTGTACAAACTAGAAGTTTAGCGGAAAAGTACCTAGAAGTCTAAAGTGGTCTATGGGCATGTACAGGGACATGAAAGTGACTGCACGAAAGTGGTGATGACTTGTTCACACCTCATTCAAGTCTGCCACCACTTCTGGGTTCTAGCCTGGAGCTGAGAGCATTGCCTGATTCTGATTACTGCGATCGAAACCTTAGAAGTGGTTTCACTCACCCTTGACGTTCAGTAACCAAATGAAAAGCTGTCTTGGCTTCATAGTGAACGGCTAAAGCAATAATGTCGAATTCATAGGATTCAGGGGTGGACAAAGTAGGTGTTTTCGCTGTACTTGAGGACAAAGCCTTTGACCGCTTTCTGTTAAGCAGAACTCTAAGTGAGTTATTCATGACCTCAGTCACACAAACCTTTACCTGCTCATGAATGTAATTATCTAATTATCCAATCATGTGGCAGCAGTGCAGTGCGTAACATCATGTAGATGGTGATAGAATTGGCCAGCTTACACAATGTTCACATCAACCATCAGAATTGCGGAAAATGGGATCTTGAGTGTGGCATGATTGTTGGGGTCAGATGGGCTGGGTTGAGAACTATTTCCAAGACTGCTGAGTCGACTCCAGAGCTGGCCCAAGGTAACTGGAATTACACAGCCGCTTAGGGCCCCAACGCCACCTGGGGGTACCCCCAAGAGCACCAAGATATCATGATTAAAAATATATATTTTATAAACAACACTGAATAATAAAACTAAATGGTGTTACACAGGTAAAATCGATGTTTAGATTAATTTATTTTCATAGCTGACACACCAGTGCTAGGTTAATCAATTTCTGCCATTGGCTGCTGGTACTGTTGGGCAAATGCAGATACTTATTGCTTGGTAGGTTGATAAAGGCCCGGGCGCTTCAGCGTATTGCATAATATCTCTCTCTCTATGGAATCATGAAGCATCTGGTGCTGAGGTGGTGGTATGGGGGGCTCCAAAATGAAAATCTGTTTAGGGCTCCATAAAGGTTTGGGCTGGCCCTGGTCAACTCTCTTGCTGACAGAAAGGCTACTGTAACTCAGATCATCACTCTGTACACTTGTGGTGAGCACACAAGAACATCATGCCCAATCTTGTAGGGAATGGGCTTCAACAGCAGATGACCACGCCAGGTTCCACTTCTGTCAGTCAAGAACAGAAAGCTGAGTCTGCAGTGTGCACAGGCTCACCAGTAGCCCGCTTGCCACGTCCTATTTGAAAGTTGTTCACCCATTTTCTAATGGCTACTTCCAGCATGTTAAGGCACCCTGTCACAGAGTGTCAAATGGGTTTTGTGAACAGTGTTTCTCTGTGGCCTTATTGGTTCTGAATCCAGCAGAACACCTTCAGGATGTGGTAGAATGAAAGATTCAGAAAGATCTGCAGGAATTGTGTGAAGCAATCATGTTGTCATAGAACAGAATCTTAAAAGAATGATTCCATGATAATGATGTTTTGCGAGATAAAGGAGGCCCTATCCAATATTAGTTCAATGTTTCAAATAAAGTGCTTGGTGACTGTATATTAGTGTTGAATTGGAAAGATGAGCTAGACGCTAGCTATGCTACTGTGTATTATATATAAATGTTTTAATACAGAGCCTGCGATGGGTGTCGTTTTGTAAGATTAGCTAGATACTAGCTACCTCATTTTGTTTACCAAGGTTAGCTGTGTCATATGGCTTAGCTATGCTGCAGTTGTGGAATGACACACTCTCAGAAACAGTGACCTCAACTGTGACCCCAGATGTTTCAGTTGAGATTCCTTGAAAACAACAGTTAAACGCTTTTTACTGTGTCTTTACAATAACAACTAAATTTCCTAGCGTGTGACAGTTGTTTAGCTGTGGTAAATCTGCCCTTTAGAGGCTCCCATACACCACAAGATCTCAGGAAAACGTAACAGGATCCTCAATCTCCCTGCCATTGTGTTTATAAATACAGTCTGTCCAAACGTCCCAGACAGCAGAAAATAGGAGATCTGAAAGAGGAACAGAGTTACACAACAAAACGCATACATACACGCACACACACACACACACACACACACACACACACTTCACTTTATCCCAAATAAACACACCCGTCACCAAGTCCACTTAGTGTAAGGACTGGAAGCAAAGCATTGTCTCAAACCCACGCAGGTCCTGAAGTGACTTGAAAAGTAACAGAACAGTAAAAAAAAAATGATGGAGCATCTGGGATGGAGAGGAGAGGACCAGGGCAATGGGGAAATGATTTAATAAAAAAATGACAATTTGAAGTAAAGGTAGTTGCAGGGTATTAATCATGTAATTACAAAGCTGATTGCTTTCATAATCACAAGATTGTGTTTAATAATCACAGCAAGAGAACTGGAAAGTAACTACAATTACATTGCTATTAGATATTAGATATTAATATTGCTATTAGACAACCATTAGATATAATCATGCTGGCTAACACTGATTGGCTAATTCTGGATGCTGGATCATATTAACTGGCTAATTAATGCTGATAGACATTCAGTGGTTAATTCTGACTACTTCCGATCTACTAATTATTTATACAATCATGCTGGATCATATTAACTGGCTAATTCTGACTCACTGGCTAATACTGACTGTCTGGCTAGTTCATGCTAGCTAACACTAACTGACTAGTTCTGACTGACTGACTTGTTCATGCTGGCTATCATTAGCTCGCAACTGCTGACTTTCTATCAGTTAACTTATGAATGACTAATACTGTTTATTTTAAAGTTACTCATCACTGTAGTAGCAGCAGCCTTTGTTTTTTTCTTTGTTTTTTTTTCTCTTTTTTTGGGGGGGGGTTGTTCTTTGTGTCTTCTTATCCCTGCACTCTACAACCGAGACATCTACAGTCATCTGTCAAAGCAAGGTGGCGTCCTTTACATCTGAGGAATGTGTTTTTGTAGTAATTAAAAATGACTACTGTAATCATGAACTAAATATTTCTATTAATGCAGCAAAATGGGTGCAGTCTTAATAAAACTATAACATGTCATAGTAATTCCATGTTATTGATATTTAATTGTTTAATAACTGTGTACTTAATAAACTAGAGAATACTGTGAACGGTCCTTTGTCTAACAGAGAGATTTCTACATTACTTGGAGTTCTTCATATTCGCACATTTCATTTACAATCATGTTTCTTCACAGACTCCTTCTAAATGATTGATTTATGTTTTTTAACCATTTCAGAGGGATCTTTTTTAGAAATTAAAAACAACCAACCACTGAAAAGCTCTTTAGGGAACTGAAAGTTGCTTTTATGGCTCTACTGCTCCAAAGACCTATTTTTGGAACCTGTATTTTAGGAGTGTTTATTTCTAAAGTAAAGGTAAAAGACCGTCAATAGAAACTCTTAAATGAGTTTCTAAGCTTGTCTTTAAAAAGGTGTGTATCACGCACCTTTCTTAAGCTCCACCTACACTCACACCTTTGTGATGATGATCACAGAGTTGGTGTGTGTGTCAGGGCTGGTATCAGTGGTGTAGTATTTAGCTGGCATGCAGCCACATGCTCGTCTGAAGGAGTAAAC
Source organism: Salminus brasiliensis (assembly GCF_030463535.1). NCBI lineage: Eukaryota > Metazoa > Chordata > Actinopteri > Characiformes > Bryconidae > Salminus > Salminus brasiliensis. The sequence continues at coordinate 13,487,894 of NC_132902.1, read as the reverse complement.
AAAAGAGACATTCTTCAGCCCTCACGCTGAAACACACAGGTCTGACAGTGATCTCAGAACACGTGCACGCATACACACACACATACACACTTGCCCAAATACACATATTTGTGTTTGCTTCATCAAATGCAACGTCATACTGCAATTCAGCCCTTAATTTAACACACACACAGCTGTCTTTTTAATCACGCTGATTGCCGGTGTCTGTGTATGTAATGTAAAATGCATACACATGCATATAGACATATTACCCCTTGTAGATCTGTGTTTTTAGTATTATACACAGAGAACAATTTCAGTAATCCCTTACTCAAGTTCACTAAATACGTTGAGGGGACCCTCATTTTAACACCTCAAACTCAACTTAAACTACACCTAACTCTAAACCCTAACCTCAGCCTAAACTTAATCTAACCCTAAACTGTAACCTTTACCTAAACTTCATCTAACCCTAAACCCTAACCTTAATCAAAACTTAACCTAACCCTGACCTATGTAATTTTATTACCTGGACCTACACCTCAAACTCAACTTAAACTACTCCTAATTCTAAACCCTAACCTTAATCTAAACTTAACCTAACCCAACCTAAAAACTTAACCTAACTATAATCCTAACCCATGTAATGTTTTTAATCCTAACCCTAAATTTTAACCTTAAACTAAACTTTACCTAACCCTAAACCCTAACCTAAACCTAACCTAACCCTGAACCCTAACCCTAACCAACCCCTAACCTTAATCTAAATTCAACCTATCCCTAAACCCAAACCTTAAATTAAACTCAACCTAATCCTAAACCCTAACTTTAAACTAATCTTAACCTAACTCTAATTCTAACCCATGTCATTATTTTATCAGAACCAACCTAAACTTAACCTAACCCTAAATCTTAAACTCAACCTAATCCTAAACCCTAACATCAACCTAAACTTAACCTAACCCTAAACCCTAACCCTAACCTTTACCTAAACTTCATTTAACCCTAAATTCTAACCTCAATCAAAACCTAACCTAACCCTAACCTATGTAATTTTATTACCTGGACCTACACCTCAACCTAAACTTCACCTAATCCTAAAACCTTACCTTAATCTAAATTTAACCTAACCCTAATCTTAAAACTAAACTTAACCTAACTCTAAACCCTAACCTAACTGTAACCAAACCCTAACTTTAATCTAAATTCAACTGACCCCTAAACCCAAACCTTAAATTAAACTTAACCTAACCCTAAACCCTAACTTTAAACTAAACTTAACCTAACTCTAAGTCTAAGCCATGTAATTATTTTACCAGAACCTACACCTCAACCTAAACTTACCCTAACCCTTATTCTTAACCTTAACCTAAACTTAACCTAATCCTTACCCTAAACTTCAACCTTAACCTAACCCTAAATTCTAACCATAACTGTAACCGTAACCTTAATCTAAACTTAACCTAACCCTAACCCTAACTCTTACCTGAACCTAAACCTACACTTAATACACACAAAAAACTTTTAATGGAAGTCAGTGTGGAAAGATTTTATTCCAAGTCATTTTGGAGCACAACAGTGTGAATTATAACTGATTTAAGTTTTTTTGCGTAACAGTAATGATATACTGGCTACAGTATCATCTAAAGCTCATCAAAAAGTTTTTTTTTGTATGTGTTGGAGTTGTGATGACGAACAAAAAGACATACAAAGTGCTTATCAGTCAACTATTCAGTTAGTGTATCCTTACCGTATAGCTTGCAATACATTTTTTCACTCTTGGATATCATTTAGCTCCAGCCATCATTTAAACAGTGTTACAATTATGAATGGACCAAGATAATTAAAGATAATTAAATATGTTTACATAGATTTCCATTAGGAGTTATTAAACCTGAAAAGGTAATGTTCTGAAGCAAGAGGATTTTTGTTTTGATGGTTTTTGTTTTTGATGTTATAGTGCGGTATAATGCGATATAAGAGTCATAGTGGCTGTATGCAAATATACTGAAGATTTATACCCACATTTATACACTAGTAATTGCATTCTCACCCCCATTTGTAAGTATTTGTAAGGTGTAAAAATACCCTACAACACACAATGTCACACATTGCTCCTCTGCACAGGTTCATGCAGAGTTTAGATGGAGATGAAACTCCACACTTCTTTAATGAGATTAGCAAGTGTTCCAGTGATCTACCACACGCAGGCACACGTCATTCACTCTCTCTCTCTCTCTCACACACACACACACAATAACACAATACGCACCGGTGTGACACACATACAACACACAGATACATCCCACACAGCTTCATCACAGCTCACAGTTCAGGAGGGGGACAGTATCCAGTGGGGCTCATATTAGCTATGAGTGTGTATGCACGTATGGGTCGGACAGCGGTCAGTGTTAGGGTCACTCTGTGCAGTTATCCTCCCTGATTTAGTCACTGATAGTTAATAATTGAAAGTGTATGTGTGTTTTGTGTGTTTTTTTTTTTTTTTTTTTTTTTTTTGGGGGGGGGGGGGGTAACTGCTATACTGTTTACCGTATAGGTAAAATCTGTGTATAACTACTTTACAGTAGATGAACTTCTTGACAGCGGCAACATGGTGTAAATGTGCATGCTTGTGTGTGTGTTTTATGTTGTGTTCTGTAAGCATCAAAAATGTATGGCGACCAGGCCCCCACTGAGTCACCTTATGACACTATATGGACAAATGTAATGGGACACCTACATATTACACCTATAGGCACATTTATGACATCCCATTCTAAATCCATTGGCATTGCTATGAAGTTACATGTCAGGCCAACAGATTTCACTCTGCTTTTATGCCAACAAGATTCTTTGTGCAATACGTGCGCTTCTAAGGCTTTTCCATTGGTTTCTGGCAACATCTATTTGCATATTGGGCACCGCCAGCATGTTGTTGTTCCCCATGGGCTACCGTATCTTAGGTATGCAGTTGTGTAACGGTTGGCTGCATGACCTCAATGTTGAATGCTGTAAAAGCAAGTTCTAGCAGAAGACATGAAAGCAGGACAGCAGTAAAGTGTAAATTTAATCGTAATAAATAATGAGATGAAAGCAATGTTAGAACAAAGTTAAAACTTCTTGTTGATAGGTAAAATCTTTAGCGTGGGCCCTGTCGTCAGCACAGGTCTTGCAACATCAGAACTCATGCAGATCCGGCAAAAAAGCATGCAGTTAGAGGTCTTTTAACAGAGGTGGAGGCTGGTGATTGCCTGAAGAAAGGTGATGCTGTATTTGAGTGTGATGATGCTGGCTGAGTACTGCACTGTGTTGATGCTTGCATTACCACTGATCACACTGTCAATTCTTTTAGGCAGATAATTATTACTAGAAGCATCTTTACCACAAAAACAATCATTTGCTGAATGGGAATCTTGTAGTCATCCTAAAGTAAAGTTCTTAACAACCTGAACAGAATAATCAGTATTGCTTGTATTTTATAGCACAATTTTGGAATGAAGTTTGAGTAAGCAGAGAGTTGGTGACTTTACATGGTCTGACTCAAATCAAATCAAACCAAAATTATTTGAATAGCTCTTTTTACAACTGCCATTGTCACAAAGCAGCTTTACATGAATCAATAATTGGACAAGAGAGAAACAGCATACAAGAGCTAGAGGAAGAAACCTTGAGGGACCAAGACCGAGACTCAAAACGGGGACCCATCCTCTTCTGGCAGAATTATTTCTCAACTATTGATAAAAAGTCACTGTTCCACCACATACGACTGTGCTTCAGCTCAAGTGTGCTGATGTAATCATAATATAATATATAACTAAAATGACCCTAGTAAGAATGTGAGTAATAATGATTGATTAATGGTGGTAATAATAATGATAGTAGCAAATAATTAAGAGTGCAAGGTAGTTGTTAGACAGATAGCAGCGGCATGAGGGTGGGCCGCTGGTCTGATGCAGGTGGCAGGGGAGTCCAGCAGTCAGTCTATCATCAGGTCAGGTAGAGATTTACTCCAGATGCATGGAGCATAGAGAATGTGTAAATGCTTCCACTTTTCAATAATACCATTCACAGCTGATGGTGGAATATCTAGGAGGGAATCAAAAAGTAAATGTGCAGGTGTACATATTTGTTATTGTACAGCGAAATGAGCCACCACTGCCCCTAAATTTCACCAACTGACTTGGCCACTAATGTGTGTAAAGGCAGACCACATGGTTAGGTGCTTGCTTTTATACACCTGTGGCAATGGGACTTCTGAATTCAATGATTAAGAGGTGTGTCCCAATACAGTATAGTGTACATCCTTCCTATGCTGTAATGACAGTGTGCAGTCAAGTTCCATGGACTCCTCAAGTATACTGCGTATGTGCATGCTTGTGTGTTGTGTTCTGCCAGCATCCAAAGTTATTTAATGGCCACCAGGCCCCCAGAAAGTCACTGCATGACGGTTAAAAACAGGTACTTACTCCTTAAAAACGGGTAGTTATATTCTTTTACCTGCCTGTGCTCCTGCCTGAACCTTGGGTGATTATAGTGCAGCTTACAGTTCAGCACACAGTTTAACGCTCAGTATCACAAGAACAGCAAGGCTGAGCTTTTCAAAGTGTTTTCAGTGTGTTTGAGAGCATTTAGCAAGGATTCATTTGAAGAAATCTAAATTGGATGGGTTCATATTTCTGACAGCATTTATGAAATAATGTCGAACTTCACACTGGCGAACTTCTCTGGGTTGTTCCATCTCAGCTCTTTGGCCCCAAAAAGGCCGTTTTTCTTTTTCAGCATGTGCTATGAACTCCGATTCCCATGGATCCTTGCATTAGACGTATTTAGTTCTAACCTGATGCACAGGGACTGAACTGAAAAGACTCATTGTGTATATTGAACTAATTCAGAACAGTCCGCCGACTTAAAATATGCAGTCAACAGTGGTCCTGTGGTCAGAGACTGACCACTGATGATGGGCTAGAGAGCAGTAGATTGATAAAGACTGTGCAAAGAATGCACAGTCTCAAAGCATATATTCATGTTTTTTTTCTCCAACCAATCAGTTTAAATAAAATATGCAGTAGTGTATGGCTATGTATATGATAGTCTGTATGCTGTTATTTGGAGGGAAATGGGCTGTTAAATATAGAGAACTGATGCATTCCCATGGAGACCCACTGAAGAACATCAAGCTCAGTGTTACAAAATCTAGAAAAAACTTTGTCCTGTTTAACTGCATGATCAATAAGCATTAACATCAAACATTACTTGATATTTCAAATTAGGCAAGATGGCGAGAAGACAATTTATGAAAATAGACAGCTGCATGTTTTTTTATTTTTATTTCTTGCTGTACAACAGTACTGTAAACATTAAGGCCTATATTTTTATTCTATTTTTGATATATTTTTGAAACACATCTGACATTTCAACACGTAACACAGTGTCACGCAAAAACCTTCTATCCCGTTTTTCACTTCTCTACTTAATTTACACCTAAAATTGGTTCACTACATTGTGTCAAAATATCACAATGAATGAACCAATAGAAAATCTAATCCAAAATAAACTTTATTAATTTAAATTAACTTCCACAAAAAAAGAAACATTCTACAAATGTTTCCAGATTAAAAAAAAAAATTCTCACAATTTTTAACACCTTGTATCTTTTTATAGTTTACCTATATATTTTGTTTTTATGTTTATATTTTTAATTTTGCCCTTAACTCAACTTAATTCAACCTCAACGTCTTAATTCAATGTCTCCAGTGCACCATAGGTAGGACATGATAGAATAGTGCGAGAACAATAGACAAAACACGAGACAGCGTGCACAGGCAATAAGTACAAAGACAATAAACACAATAATGTACAAATATGTTATACATATTTGTGCAAATGTGTGCATGAAGCCTCGATGATTAAGATCCAAACTAAGAAGAAGGTCCCAAAGGCAACCACATTCACCATTTGTATTGGACACAGATGGAATTTGTCCACTGCCTTTAATTCATCCGTGCAGTAAGCACACACATACACACAGTGGACAGCCATCACTGCAACACCCATGGAGGGTTAAGGGCCTTGCTTAAAGGCGCAACAGTGGCAGCTTGCCAAGCCTGGGTATCAAACCCACAACACTGTCATCAACAGCCTGGTCCTGACGTGAGCCCTGAACAAGAGGACAGCTCACAAGAATCAACATGGTGGGTGGACCAATAGAAATGCTCCAAAATGACCCGGAATAAAATCTTTATATTGACGTCCATTGGAAGTTCTGACATTTTTTCCTTCTCCTTTCTGTCATTTGTGCATGATCACCTAAATAGTGAACCTTTGAGCAAACGTAATGACGCACATCATTGATTAATGACTAATACATCTCAGCTGCTTGACGCTCTTAAATATAGAGGTTTAAATGGTTCTGTAAGCGATGCCATAAATGAACCAATGCTGGTTCCATAAGGAAGAAGGTGAAGAACCTTAAAATTGGTAAAGAATCTTTTTAATCAAGTGAAGGTCCTAAAGATTTTATTTTTAAAAAAGGCCCTTCAAGCTTCAAGTATGGCTCGGCTTGACCTGAGACTAGCATCCAGGCTTTTTTCTGTCCTGGCACTAAAGTGGTGGAACGAAAAAAGTGGTTCTCCGAGAACCATTTAAAGCACCTCTATTATTAAGAGTGCTATGTGAAGTTCTTTATTACTATCAGATAATATACAAATATTGGCCGCATTATAAATAAAAGACTAGGCGATGGTGGCGGCTGGGGGGGCAACTAGCTCCAAAGTCGCATAGTATTAGTGGGAAAAGAGTGTGTATGGGTTTCTGTGGCGCGGCTGGCACGAACGTGCACAAGAGCAGCAGCGTCTTTGTGCAATGTTTGTCTATTTTGAGCTCTTGGCCCACTTCTTATAGCGCCAAATAATGTCCAGGAGGCACCAACCTGACCGCCGATTGGCCAGAATTGCTTCTAGAAGGCTATAAGCGTGAGCGTTAAAGGGCCGGAGCGCTGTAAATAGCGCCGAATGGAGGGGTATCGGAGGGTATTTGGGAGATTCTGTCAGTCAGTCTGGCACCAGAGGGGCACACAGGCCAAGCTGAAACATGATGTTTATACTGTAAATTACACGTGGGAAAGAGAGGGAGAGAGGGAGAGAGAGAATGGAGAGAGAGAGAGAGAAAATGGAGAGTGTGTGTGTTTGTGTGTGTGTGTGTTGTGGGAGCTCTCGTGGGGAGGCTGTGCTGGCTGTGCTGTGTCATTAGCTCTGCGGTCATTCTTCCTGCCGAATGTTTTTCCTCCAGCGGTCCATAAAAACACAGCCTCTCAGAGCCAGAGCGCTCTTCATTGTGTCTCC